>NC_134037.1:258064547-258284327 GCF_965140245.1 Athene noctua | reverse complement strand
CTCTGGATTTTTCTTTTTTGCTTTTACATCAGAGTTTGAGAGAGAAAAAACTTCTCTGTAGACTAAAATTCAGACTCTTGCTCAGCAAGTGTTGCTTTTCTAATTCCTGCCTATACACAAAGCCTTTTTACCCAGAATTAGTGAAGCTTTCAGTCCAAGTTAGCCATGACATTGGCTAAACCTCAGGTTCTACTTCCTTTTGGACTGGTAATCAATGTTGCCATGAAGTTATATTAACCAAAGGATACCCATTATTCAGTTCCCACAGTTCCGCTCACTCTTCCTGAAGCAAAAACACATTCTTGCCCCCTTCACTGGGAAGTGGAACATACTATGGGATGGATACCTTCCCAGAAATCTTAGCCATATGCACACGTTTAAAAGCAGTACCTAGTGATCTGAATGGATCTGTTCTCACCAAAGCCCAATTAACCCAGCTATAATTGTCCAAATTTGCAGTTAAAAACTAGTTCCCATTTCTCCCACAGATTAAAAACAGTTAAAATGACAGGCCATTAACCAGTAATGGGATGTGGCTTGGCAGGATGAGGTGATGCAGCTTTGCACCATCTTGGTGTGACACAGTAACCAGGGAAAAATGTGACTGAAGTCTCCAAATCTGTTCAGATTCAGAGGTAACTAGTTCAGGGCTGTTTTGGTAAGTAATTTTTCAGTTCAGTGGCCAAAGTGAAAAAATGATAAATTTTGAACCAGGACAAAACTGAAAGTTTTGGTTTATCTCCCCAAAAGAAAATACCGGAAGTCTGTCAGCTACATATAAACATTAGCCTGAAAGAAAATATTTCATCTGTGTAAGAAAAACAGAGAAAATGAATGGGTGAATTCAGAGCACTACAGAAGTTAGTGATAATAGTTTTGTTTTCCACAATAATTCAAAGTGCTAATTCATGACATAGGAAACTAGTAACGTAGGAAACTAATTCATAACATAGGAAACTTCCAGCTGAGAGGAAAGAAACCCAAATCCCTCAGCTCCAAGGTGAGGGCCTGTGGGGACACGAGTACTCCAAAGAGGATCTCCCACTGTTGACGCTGCCTCATGCATGCAAAATTCCTAAGTGTTGAGTGAGACAGGGAGAAAGGAAGGGAATTCATGCTCATTTGGTGATAGGATGTATAGATTTGAGATCCTGTCTGTTTGTACAGATTAAAACATCAATTCTGCCCTATTGACCCCTACGTCATTGCCTCAGAAGCTGTGGTTTGGACACCCTCCCTGGAAAATTAAAGATGTAAGCTCAGAGCTCATTAAGGGGAAGAAGGAAAGCCATACCCCTGCATGCTGGCAAGTATCTTAAATTAGTAAGTAAAATGGAGAAACCTCTGTAAAGTTTGTTGATGTGGCACTGAAAAATAGTAAGTTCATTTATTAATTTCCAAAAAAGTTTTGCTCAGTTTAAACTGTGAGGTTGTAAAGGTGGGGAAGAGTACTTCCTCTCTCCAATCTCTTGCTTAGTTTGATCACCACAAAGAACCTGCATTGATTAGAACAAACACAATCAAACTTTCACCACGGGAAAATCAGTTCCCTAAATTTGGCTCACAAAAAAGTGTTTTCTTGACAAGAAAAGTTACAACTATCTAATATATAGCTCTAAATAGCCATTACAGTACAGTATAAAAGCAATCAAGTAATCAATTACAACTATATACGATTTTGATCTTCCTCTCTTCAGTGTACTAATCTCCAGGGTTTCTTTATCACGTCCCATTTAAAGCTGTCCCAAACCTGTTCTCCAAAAATGTTTCCAACATCCATATCTATTTTCTTTCAATACAGCAATACTAGAACTGTAATGCAAATCCAAACTACACTCTTCAGACACTTGCATGGTTGTGCCATTACACTATACAGTATTCTAATCTCCACAGATGTCAATACTTAATTGTATATTTTTGTATATACAATTGTAATTATTGTATATAATGTACATAATGCATTATACACAAATAATGTACTTAATAACGTATATGTTATTTTATATATTGTATATCATTGTATAGAAGCTTCACATAACTGCTTGGGCAGGAAAAGGGCTCCTTCATTTGAGAAAGTAGATACCTTTTATCTTTATTCACCACATACACTGTTTGCTACTCAGGATTACAGATTAATTATAGGAAAATTGCTGTCCTTTTCCTATGAAAGTCTTCAGAGGCCCATCACTGGAAACAGTTATGAGTGTAGGTCATGGTATTTCAAACCTGAACTGCTATGATAAACAGAATGCAAGTGATCTGCTTACCTCTTCTTTTAGCCATTCATTCTCTTCAATTTCTCTGCAACTGTGTTTGTCTAAGTATCTTACAGCATTCTGAGAAAACACAATTTAAGATCATCTCATCTGAAAGTAGGACTTTGACAGTGCTGCATACTATAAAGAACAACCTTCTGCTGTTCAGCAGGAAATAATTAAGAAAAATCCACACAACAGACTGTAGCATCCCCCGAGGGATTACAAGGGGATTTAGCCTACAAGACCAGCTGTTTCTTCTCCATCATCCTGACTTGTACAGTTTGTGTCAAGCAATTTACCAGTATTTTATAATTTCCTATATTAAAATAGGCTAACAAGTTCTGCTATGTTCCCACTACTGCTCTAATTTTTCTGTTTTCAGGAAATCAAACCGTTAGCTGTTAAAAAAAGCAAGTAAAATCACAAACGAGGCAGTACTGATCTATGACAAGCGACTGACTTGAACATGTAGAGGTCTAAGCTAATGAGCCAAGGCTACAATTTAATTATTGATGTCAGTAAGTGGAAAGGAACAACTGGGAGGGAAGATGCCCTTGTAGATCACCATAAACACAGTCCTTTGGATTATGTGCTCACATGACTGAAAATTCCAGCACTGAAGTCAAGGAATTTAAATACCTAATGGGCCCAACCAGTGATCTGTACTGAAGTATTCTTTGCATTTTGGGAGTCTAAGAAGTCATCACAATAAGTACTTCATAAATCATGTTTGTAAAGCAGAGCTGGCAGAGATGACAAAAAAAACCTCTCTGTATCAATAAGCCTAAGTTTTACTGTGAACTATTTTGGCATTTTAAAAATGTTGTACAAGTAAAAACCAATTTTTTTTTCTTCTAACTGTTGTTTATTTCCATGCAGACAATCTCTTAGTGTGTCACTGGTTTCTGAAGTCTATGCAAACATCAAAATTAAGGTCACAGCAAGTGACATGTTCTTGAACAAGTCATACCAGTGCATGATGCCCCAGTTTCCTATACTTAGTTTGTAAAATGCCCTCACATCTACTCACTGTTAGTCTGATTTAAAACCAAAAAAAAGTGCATGTGTGTATGCCATGTTTAGTAAGAAAGTTGACAGTTTATTTTACTTTCAATTTATTAGAAAAGTTCCAAGTCTTAATTTGAGTTAAAATAATTATTAATACAGTGTACATTAATTCTAACTATGATGCAGTTAGCACTTTTAAAAAAGGCAAAAGGAATACCTCACAGGCCTGTTCCTTAATTAGCTTCATGTGCCCCCCAAGCAGTTTGTCATTTTCTTCTTTCACTGCTTTCAAAGCATTTCTATGATATTCTTCAAAACAAAAAAAGAAAATCAGAAATAATTATTTGACGTCAATTCCTCCTGACAACAAATAGATTATTGGCATGTTGTTCCTAAACTAGAGTTTATCAGCCAGCATCACATGCATAGATGCTTCTGTGCACATGTGTAGAAGATTCAAATATCCTTCTCCACAGAAATCGTCCTCCTAAACTCAAAGGACAAACCTACAAAACTAGAAATCTGAAGTGACTTACACGTTTCTGTTGGCAACTACAACAGCTGAGCAACTCAATTCTAATGGAGCAATGAGCTGAGCAATTCTCTGCTGAAATATTGACATCTTAATATTCAACTTTATCAATAGCAGAGCTCCTGGAGTCATGTATGAGATTTGCTTAGAAAAATTATTTTCTTAATATAGAAGCATATTGGATCATCTTACACACAGGGCATTTTTTTCAGACAGTTATACAGAACCTAGTAAGTTTTCTGACTTACCTAAGCCTTCCAGAGGGTTTTAACCTGACAACAGGACAAAATGGAGAATGTGGTAACTGCCTCAGTGATTCGCTTTCATCATTACTTGTGGCCATTATTTAAAAAGCGTGTCTTACATCAAACTGAATTTGTTTGGCTTCAAGTTCTAGTAATTTGCTATTTAATTATTTCATCCCTCCCTTCAGTTGTTTTTGTGCTATTCTAAATAGCCCACTGCTGCTTGGTATTTTCTCCTTTTGAAGGAATGAATGAGATTGTAGGAATTTTCTTTGAAGGAAGGCACTTCATACTTTTTCCAGATGCTTGAAATTCAGCCTAGCTCTGCACTTGTGCTGCAGGCAGTCTATTGCTGGTCTGGCTGTAAATGAGTATGTGGTCATGGACCCACTGTAGAGTCAAAGGCAGTCAAATATGAAAAGGTGCATTAGTTGTACATCAGTTCTTAATTTAACACTGTGGAAGCTGGCCTGACTCAATCAATCCACCATCTAGACCCTGGCAGGATGAAATGAAAGTACTTACATACTATAATTAATTCATCTTTTCATTCTTTCAGACAGCTAAACAGCCAGACAGCTTAACTCCCATTGTACTGGGAGAATGAAGAAAAGGAGAACTCTTCAGACATATATACTGTTTCTAAGGAGACTATTTTCCCTAACTCTCTCACTGTAACCTTTTTCCCCACACCTCATGTAAGTGTACGGCTCTCTTTTGCTTCCTCTCCCCTCCAGCAATTTTGTTTAAAATGTCATCTCCAGACCACATGAACTGCATTAGTGTCAAGCCCTTCAGTGGTACCTACAGAAACCTCTTCACCTATGCTTATTCCCTAAGCCTCTTCCACATTCAAGGAGTGAACAAGCCCAATTTGTTGCCACATCACTCTGGAAGATTGATAGATTGATTTTTTCTTAAAAAAAAAATATAAATTTTTGTGGGCTAGAAGACTGTACTTCCCAGCCACTTTACAAGTTTGATTTTAGGAAGCTGAGTACTGCAGTACTGGCAGCATCATTTTGCAGTATGTTAATTAGGCAACTGCTATATGTACCTCTGTAGCAGCCCTTCTATAAATACACTTCCGTTCTAGCACAGATTTTCAGCTCTGTACCCTGTGACATGCAGGAGGTCAGACTGAGTGTTCCTACTGGCACATTCTGGCATTCTACATAAAAGCCCATTCTCTTTTTCATTTCATATTTCAGCAGCTGTATAGCAAAGTTTTAAATTGATTAAGAACACAGAAAGCACATAATGAAAAATATCAACCTCTTCTGAATACAGAGATGGATACCTGACAAGCTATCCAGCAATGTAGAAAACACAGTGCAGATCTTAATTCTGGTAAAATATGTTTCAAGAGACAAAAAGATAGCTAGCTGGCTCTTATCCACAGTAGTTGACGCCTGGTAATGGCTGGCACAGAATATACAGACCCTCAGAGCCGTGTCACTGCCTGTTACTACCAGCTGCTTGGCTGTGGTCATGCATACTGAGAGGGACATAAAGGAAGAAAACCAGGACATCCTTCTCCCATTAGAAGCGTGGGTTATGTAACAACAAAATATTTAAATTATTTTAAAATAATGCATTAGTAAAGAAATCTTTGTAAAGCACTCAGCAGCAGGACACATAAACTCTCAAATGAATTCCACTGTTGTGTCAGTATTGAAACAGTTCCCAGTGTTTGTGTATGTCTGTACTGGCAATTTTGCAGGGCCTCATACACGAGACTATGCAACTAGGAGGCAAAGTTCAGACCGCTGGCTAAACAGCTCCCTCTAGTTCTGCATTTAAACCAGTACGTTCGATCGAAAGGACTGTTCCAAGAATGAGATCATACTACTTTCCTGTCAAAGGAGTTTTCAACACGTGAAGTGCTTGCAGCATGGTAAGAAGCAACAGCAGAGTCAACATTTTCAGGTATGACTGCTAAGGGAGCCCTGTGTGTAGGTGACCTAAATCTATGTAGACTTATTTTTAGAAAACTGCTGTCCTTCACAGTAACATTTTTTAAAAATGGGTTGCCTGAATTTTACAAGAAAATCGGCAGAAGACAAGCTTATCAGTTTCTTTAAGTGTTCATAATTTCTATAACTTTATCAATTTGTTTAATAAAGGGACTTTCACAGGGATAGATAGAGAGTTCTTCCATTTTACAGGATTATGCAGCCCACCTTACGTGTTCTATCTTGGAAAAGCTGATAGAAATGACTAGAACTTGACCTCAAATTAAATCTATAATTTAATTAATTCCTGCAAGTCGTACACAAAGAGCCTGTAAGATTTACATTACATTAGCTGTAAACTGACCTGCAGTACTGTGAAGGTCATATTCTACTTCCTTAATGTCTTTTTCCAGATTCATAATCCTGTTGGCCTGTGCTTTACTTCCTACATTTTTGTACTCCAACCAATAATCCCTCTCACTCTGCTTTTCTGAAAGTCTTCGGCCAGCTTCTTCAATTTGGGAGTGCAGATCTATTAAAATAAGAACATCAGAAGACGAGTACATTACCAATTTCTCAGACTGATAGTTCATAATTCTTACATCAAATTCTTTAATAAAGGTACATTCATTGGCATTGGAGAAAGAAGGGTGATTCTTCTACACCACAATACATTACAACGTGATGGCCTCACATAGTGTCAAGGGCCACCATCACTGCTGAAAACAAACAGCTTGATCTTATTCTGCCAAGGGAAGAGAACAGTTCTCACTGAAATGTTGTAGCCAAAGACACACATGTTTCCCACAGAGAATCTCAGGGATGGCAGCCAGAACTTTCAACAATCATAAGTGCTCATTTTTACTTCCATCAATAATTTTTTTTAAATCTTCCAGCAGAGCCAGTACATAGCACTTGCATGAGTTTCAACTCTATGGAAAAAATGAAGGGTCTGTACTTGCACAATAATATAACACCACCTGGAAGGAACAGATTTACTTATAAGCCCTCCGCAATCTTTTACCACGTTGAAAGAGCTTAAATTTGGGGAGGAAAAGCTTTATGCAACGAGGAAGTTGAATTTCCATTTAAAATGAAAAAAAAAAAAGTACTCAATCCCAGCTGCGTAAACTGCAACCCACACTTCCACAACTCACAACATACCTTTCAGAAGCTGTTCTTGGTCCTTAACATACTGCCATTTTGCTTTCAGTGACTCTTCCACATCATCCCTAGTCACGACCTCCTTTTCATCTTGTTCTTTCTCCTCTTCTTTCATTTGCCTGAGTATGCGCCTGATGTGTGCCTGCTGTTCTTCCTTCAGACGGTCATTCTATGAAAGAACAACAGAAGAAAAGGCAAGTATTAAAACATTTTCAAATTAGTTTTCAAAGTGACAAACTTAAGTGATGAAGTAAAGTAAAATCTGACCTAGTGCCTGGATGCACTGCAGAAACACTCAGCTAAACACCTGTTCTTCATATTCAAAAAGGATGAAGCAGAAGGGAGAGTTTGCAAGTCTCAAAAGTTTCTTGGTAACTTCAAGACCATTACAAGGAAATGAGAGACAAATAACTGCTGTACTTGGTGCAGTATATCAATGGTCCTCCATTGCCCGAAAAGTAAACTCCTTATGGGTCAATTTAAGAACAATATATGTTTGTAGGAGTTGTTTACTTCATGTCAATATTCTTCATGAGAATGTACCACCTTCATGTAGAAATGCTGTCAGATGATCAGGTCATTTGCATGTAACCACAGTCTTGTCAGAGTTGGAATTAGTTCTACCTACTGATTCCACAAGTGTGACTGTAACCCTTTCCATGACCCACCTCAAGTGTCACTCAAATTATTTGAAGTTGCTGATCGTGTATGTTTGCTCCCAAAGGATACCATAAAGAAGCAAATAACCATATCAGCCAAACTGTAACAGTAACTGTGCAGTAGTCTCGAGCATTCCTCCCTTCTAGGATTAACTCTAAACCACTCAGAAACATGAAGCAGGAAACAAAAGATGGAGCTCAAAGAACCATCAAAACACAGGTAAATTAAACAAATAGCACTTCAAGTATGCCCTAAAGTACCTTGCACAGTCTAAAATATGAAGGAGTCCTTGTGAAACCATGAACTAGCAGCAAATTAGGGGAATAACCGTAAGAGATTTCAGATGTCTGCAGAGAGAAGATCCACATGCCACTTCCACTGATAGTTAAGGCCACAAATGAAACACCACCCAGGCTTCAGGACTGAAAGGAACACCAAGGAAAGATGAACAGATGGATATTTATAAAAGCAGGGCAAGTATCGGGCATGGGAAGGTTTCAAAGTTTCCCTTCTACAGGAAGTAGAGACTACAACATTGGTTAATCACATGATCCAGTTTAAGGATTTTTGAGCTATTTGAATTCATTAGGTGACTGCATATATATATCAACTTTCAAAGTTCACTGCTTTCAGTCATCAGATGCCATATTATGGTTCTTCATATACAGTTCACACATACGGTTCTTTAAAGTGTCGCTCGGGTGCAACTGGTAGTTACATAACCTTGTTCTAAAAATGACCCAACACAACTCTTAATTCTCCAGAAAATGAGTCTTCATCAAGCAGTGCTAAGAATTGCACCTAGACAATTGTGTGATGTTCTTTGATCAGTTTTCATTTTAACTAAGTTTGCAAGAATCAGTAAACTTTCATAGAAACCTGTGCAATTCTGTTACCTCAGAAGTGAATCAGAGAAGGTCAGCAAATCTCAGTGCTTGGTTAGATCTGCTAATACTACTGACAAAAATGAAGTTAATACTGTTTGTTCTTTATGCGCTAAAATATTAAGGAATATTTGAAGGATTGTTTAAAAATGCACATCTGAATGTACTGCAGTAAAGTTACCTACTGAAAGGGGGCTTGCTGTCCTATGTTTGCTGCAGAGTAAGATTAAATACTTGGGCAGTTACTGAGCATTGCACATTACTCATGTGCATTGGAAAACACCTTCACTGAACTCACTTTAACTTATGGCTGTGTCCTATTCTCCAGTGTTCTACTCCTCCAGGTCCTTTTTTTTTGCATGGTTATATTTAAAACATTTATGCTTTATGTCACATTTAATTCAGATAACACTTTAACTTTCAGCACCTGAAGTGACTCACTAACTCTAGTTTCATTGACTGTAAGAAATTCACTGCAGTGACTAGTTTTCGTGAATGTAGTATTAGGATTAAAAGAATAAAATGGAATCTGTGAGTTAAAACACCACGTATCAAATGTGTTGGGAGAAGGACGCATGGTCTCTTACTCTTTCATGATATTCTTTGTTCTTTTTTTCCACTTGTTTCAGATCAAACAAAGCACGATCAATTGCTGCTTCTTTTGTCTCAATTCTGTGGAGAAAGAGTAAAGAGAGATATTCTTACAGAAACAGAAGAGGGAGGAATGGTATTTAAGATAGATTAGATGTAAATACTACTGAAATGTTTATTTTTGTATCGTATTGCTTGATTCATCTGGGTGGATACCACTGTTTGCTTTCTACACATAAAGAAATTATTTCCCATATACATCGGGACCTTTATGTCAGTTTGGATCTCATATTCCTACTGAGAAACAGATTCCCTGATTATACTGTTCCCTTCTAACCACTAGAGAGGATTAAACTGGTTTATTCTTTCTGGATGTGGTTTAGCTGACCTATTCCACATGTCTCTTTTAGGACAAGATTATTTGTGCTCCAGAAATATTTATTACTCACCACTGACTATAGAGGAAGCCTAGGCAACTCACTCAGGCATAGGTCTGATGAATCCCAAACTGGAGAATTAAATGGGATTCAATTCTTCTGAAAATGCGGTTTCTTGAGCTTCATAAACTGCATTTGTACACCAAGAACTTATTAGCCTTTAAGAAGCACAAGGGACATAGGGACTGCAGCCCAAGTAGTTGTTGTCAAAGAACTAGTTCACTGCTTTCACAATTTACATAGACTACTTGTCATCCTCTTTGCAACAGCTGTAAAATAAGGGGTTTTTTTTCTGGTGTTCTCTCTTCTAGAATGAGAAAAGCTGGATTGCAAATGGTGTCTATTTGCAAAATTCTCTGTAATCTTTCCCTCTGTTCCTGGAACTCATTCATCATACAGCACAACAGTATTACAGTTACCACAATACCTTTTATTGTTTCAACAGCTATTGTTGCTTAAGGTTTTGGGGGGTTGTTTTTTGTTTGTTTATGGGGTTTTTTTTGCCCCTCCTTATTGTATTAAGTTGTTTTAAAAGAAGATCATTTTTTTCCTGTGTAAATTTGCATCACTCAATCATGCAAATTGCAGCTTACTAGATTTGCATCCTCTGGTGTCAGTGTGCTCCGAGATACTCTTCAGGTTTTCCATTAAGTACAAGGATATTAGTTAGAGAGACTAGAACACAGATACTGGGGGATGGTGGTGATGGCTACAGCAAAAATACATCACTTATTAGACAGAGGGGACAGCTTGGCCACACAGTGTGACCTCCTAAATTACCTGCCATTTTAAATCATTTCTGTATTTTGAACACTGCTGCTGATCTTAGTTTCTGCTACTTTTAAGATTGTCCATGAAGCGACAGTCTATATCTGTCACTTTGTTAGCATCAAAAACATATGAGTAGAATTTGCTGTTTTGTCTGCTACATTTGTAACTTTCCTCTTCAGATTATTTTTCTGTGGTATTTGCCAGATTTAAAGCTACAAAACACCTAGATTGATCATTCCTTTGATCCTATTTTGGATACTGTTTTTCTCAACTCTGTAGACTAGGTTTCATCTAAATGATTTAATCATCTAGAAACAACACTCCTCTCCAGTACCGTGACAGTTTTGTCAGTCATCTGTAGGATGTTACTAGGGCAAGTAATTCAAGGTATTGTTGTTCTTAAATAATCCTGAAACAGAAAGTATACTGAAAATGCAAATTAACAAACTCGATATGAACAGCCACCATTCTTCAATGTACAGAAGAAACAGCAGGAGTGGAAGTTAAATAAATACTACACACTTGACTGATAAATCCTGAAGTGGAATGTGCAGATATTCACTTGTATGGTTATGCTGCTTTGTTCAGTCAAGTGGTACAGAGAAGTTACAGATTACACAGAGGTATAGAGAGGGAAAGAGAGCAAGAGGGAAAGAGAGAGGGAGAAAGATAAAGACAGAAAGAAAAATACTTTTCTTCCCTTTTCCCCCTACTGTTGCTGTAGAAATGAAATATCCTGTGTCAGTACAGCACCCATTTCAGTGGAAGACTCTTCAGACAAACGAGTCATTTGCTTGGATATTTGAATATGCATAACAACAATTTTATCAGAAGGTGGTGCGGGCTTTTTCTCAGCCTAGTAACACAGTTTGCTTATTTTTAGCAAAATAGATGTGTTGGCTTGCTGACTATGGAAACCTGTACTCTGTTCTTCGTAAAATGAAATAGAAGATCTAACATAAAGCCTGTAAACTCCTACAGATGTCACTAGAACTATATGTGATTGCTCTTCAGTTTTCTTACTCCACTTTTCATTTCTGCACCAAGGCACTACTCCTTGCTCCCTAAATGCTGATAATTGTTGAATATTGGATGCCGTTGAAGTTTCTCTCTTTCAGTATCTGCCTTTTTTATCACAGAGCTTCATTTTTCTCCTTTTAAATCATCTACTGAAGCAACTGGAGAGCAAATAATTTGGACTATTTTATAACTACTTCAGATATTCCCCTCTTTGCTCTTATTTTTCTCTGGTTGATTTTAAAAGACCTTTAAGTTTTCCCTCCATTATTTTCAAAACAAAACACTTCCTTTTGTGCTCTGCTCTCAGCTGCACCAAGGGAGCAAACTGTAGGACTTGAGGTTCTAGCTAGTGACTACATACTTCTGTGAACACCAAGGAATTCTAAAAAAAAACCCAAACCCAGTCAAATGTGGCCTTGCAACTTCAGAGTATGCTCATCAAAAGCTTGCTACTAACAGACAAAAATGTGGGTTTTGTTTGTTTTTAATAAAACTTTTTCCCAAGTTATAACCTAATGGCATAAAAATATTTCTGACCCACTTGAATACTCTCTTACAGCTATAGTTTAAAAAGTGTGCATTTCCAAAATAGCACTGAAAACCCAAAACAAGAACACAAATGAATACAACTGCCACAGTCAATCAGCTCAGGCTCTGAATTGGACAAGTTGTCATCGGCTTTATACCTTCACATATTCTATACGAGTGAAAAGTTAAATATATTAAACCTACTGAAATTCTAGTAAGGCTTCTGGGAAAGCTGGTTCAGGTTCTGTAAGTTGCTCTTCTGGTTTCTTCTCTTTCTTCTTCTCTTCCATGCTTTTTGTGGTACTTGTGCTAGAAGTTAGATCTGAAGGGAGGGAAGGACAAACAGAAAAGAAGAAAAGAGAAACAAATGATTTACAAAATGTCATATGTTCACCAACCTTTGCTCCTTGTAACAAGTTCCTAACAGTTCTGAAATAAACAAAACAAGAGGCTTTTTTGACAATAAACCTGCCCAGGGTAGCACTCAGCCCCATGTTTTGGGGACATCCTGAAGTGTTCTCCTGAGTAAAGATATGTTTGTGAACAGTGGCCTCTGTCACTAGTTAACTTACTGCCTCCCTTGTTGTGGGCTGTTTTACATTCCTGCAAATCAAACAAGCAGTTGTTCCTTTTCCAGTCCTTTGCTTCTGTTTCTTTATCAGGCTTGTTTTATCGAGTCCACTTGTTAATATGCATCCCTTTCCCTCTCCTTCTTCTCTCCTAGCACCATGAACATTTGCCTGTCACTGCAATTCTGATACCAGCTTTCATTGTCAGAGCTGGAACAAAACCACTCTCTGAAGGGATATGCATGTCAGCAGTATTCCCTGGGTGTGTTGTCACAACTACCAACCTCAGAATTCAACTGACTGTGAATAGTTCTGTAATGGAACTGGTAGCATATATTATATAAAAAAAGTCACAAGAAAAGGGCACTTAGGAAGATTCATCACTTTTAGTGGTCACATAATCAAATGCCAGATTAGTTCATATAACATAGGATGGTTTATTACTGAATGAGTAGAAACATTGTATATAACCTGTTTTCATATTAAACCGCTTTTCTGAATTTAAGTTCTGAATTCTAACAATTATCACTCTAATAACTAAAACTGATAACAACTTGGTTTCTGACTAAATACAGCAGGCTGGATATTTTTCCTGTTAAAATGAGCACGGGGACATGAAAAAAAAAAAAAAAAAAATCAAAAAGTCAGTGAAAAGCCACATAGCAAGCCTGCCAAAATGATGCAAAATCAAGGGAATGAAATTAAACCAACTATTGACAGATGCACTCTAATCCATATTCCAGCTCAGGCCTTCTCACTGCATTCACCACACCCTGAAGCAAGGCCATGTGCGCTTTCTGTATACAAAATAACTTTCTGCCCCAGATGAGTTAGTTGATGCCTGATGATGAAACACGCAGGGTGCCGAGGGCAGGCAGTGTGCTGTGTACCGCAGAAAGGCATGTAAAAGGAATGCTCACTGTGTGACAGCTCTGTGAGGTAAGTGAAAGAAAAGGTAAGCATACCTTGGAGTCTTATGTCCCCATGCAAGTCCTTAGACCTTGTAATATCTTTTTCATAACGTTTTATCCAGAGGAATTTTACTCTCAGAGCACTGGAAACCTGCTTGTGAAGATTGTCTGTCCTGCTGCTGAAGAAAAGTTCATTCATAAGGACAATGGCCTAGAGCTGTCAATCACCATATTTGCACCACTTGATTATTTATTGAGCAGATAAAGCTAATTCCATTCACAGAAACCTGGAAATTCTGACTCCCAGATCAAAGTTTTAATGGTTGCTACACATCAGTAAAATATTTCTACTGTGGAACTTCAATACAGCCAGCCATGCCTGTGTCACAGTATCTGCATGACTGCAGTAAACCTTACTGTCATTTACCATCCAAGAAAAAATCCCTTTGCACCTGAGCATCCACTTGAGTCTGAAGCCAGATATTCCTTAATATTCACACAAACCTTTGCAGATAGCAGCTCATATAATATTTTTCATGAAACTTTAAAAAAACTAAACACATGACTGTTATAAGATTGAGATTTAAAAAAAAAAAAAAAAAAAAAAGACCAAGTGAATTAAGAAAACAATCTGAGACAGGAAGTTAGGTACTGAGGTTCCCTTGACCCCTTCGAAATTTCCAGCCCAAATGCACAAGTGCAGGTTACATTTTTTAAGTATAAAAAAGAATGTGTCATCCTTCTTCAGTGCAGAATTAACCTTCCACCTTCAATTGAGCTTTTACTGATTTTCCTCAGAAATTAAGATCACTGTAGCAATTCCTAAAAGTTTTTTGTTTATCTTGTTTTCTTAAAATTTCTGTCCCTTCCATTAAATGGATAATCAAATCCACTGCTTAAAACTGGATACAAACTGGAACCTTCTGAGCAGCAGTACTTTGAAAATGTTTGGGTTTTTTTTTTGGAACTGCAACCCCAGGTCAGCTCCGATAATATATATATGAAATTCTTTGGGCACAGACAGCAACAAGAAAGCCTCCAAGCTGTGCAACAAGGTAAAAAACCATAGTATAATAACAGATTTACTGGATTTTGCAAACCATAGAAAATACACACATCAGAAACAAGGGAACATATTAAGGGGGACTGAGAATTGACTGCAGATTTTAAACCAGCAGGAAAACACTTGGAGAAGGCAAGATCTATTTCTTCTCCCAAACAAATAAATTATAAGGCATAACTCTTGACAGACCCCCATTATCGCCACCAGCACTTTCTCAACCACTAACTGTAGTGACATTACATCCTTAGAAGAAACAAGGAGATCCCAGACACTGCGACCCAACTACTGTGCCTTCCAGACACTCATTTGCAGGGACTGGCTGTATGGTGGCTCAGCACTCCGGTGAGCAGCTTCTCACTGCATTCACCACACCCTGAAGCAAGGCCACGTGTGCTTCCTGTATACAAAATAACTTTCTGCCCCAGATGAGTTAGTTGATGCCTGATGATGAAACAAGTAGGGTGCCGGGGGCAGGCAGTGTGCTGTGTACCGCAGAAAGGCATGTAAAAGGAATGCATGTAAAAGGACTGCCATCAGTGCCATGCACACCACCACTTGCACTCACACACTATGACCCCTGTACCTCAAGCTGGGGCATTATCAGTAGCCTCGGTTCCCTCAGTCCCATCAAATAGTTACCTCAGTGGTCTGCAGCCACACCGTAACCCCTTCCCAATCTCCAAAGCGGGTTAACAATTCCCTCTGCCCTGAACCCCTCCCAGCGTGTCCCTTGCACATATTCTCCTAGGTCCATCACCAGACAGCTCAGTAGACGAAGCTGGGCCACCCCTCACGGAGCCTCCCTGTCCGCAGCCACCAGTCCCCACTGGTACTGTCTCTCAGTGCTTAAGGCCCCCCCATACTGTCCCGTCCCCCCCAAACACTTCTCTCTACAGCCAAGTTTTGAAGTATCTCCCCTCACTCCGCCACCACCCACATCCCCCTCACAGCCCTGGACACCTGCACCCCCAAGGCCTCAGCGCTCACCACCGCCACCCAGTCACCACCCAGGGCCTGGCTGGGCCCTCACGCTCTTTCTACTGCCCGGCCCTTGCCCGCAGGCCCCGCCGCTCCCGGCCCCCCAGTGCCGCCGCGCTCAGGCCGGGCCTACCCTGCGCCCCTCCCCGCCGCGGCGCCTCCGGCCGCCGGTCGCCAGGGCCACGGGAGGCCCCGCCCCGCCCTTCTCGGCGCGTTCCGGGGCCGGCGGCGCCCTCTGGCGGCGGCGCGCGGGAACTGCCGCCGGCGAAAAGCCCGCGGAAAGCGCCCGCCGGGCCTCAGCGGGACGGCGCCCCGCAGCCCGCGCAGCCCGCGCCGCCGCGGAGGGCAGGGCGAAGCATTCCCCAGCCTCTCCTCTGGAAGAGTTCGGCGCAGTGACACGGTGTTTGCTTTGTGATGCCGGTACTGGCAGCCCACCTTAGGAAACGGCCTGCAAGGAGGACTCAGGGGTGCTGAGGGATGAAAAGCTGGACATGAGGCAGCAGCGTGCGCCCACAGCCCAGGAACCAACCGTACCCTGGGCTGCAACAAGAGAAGTGTGCCCGGCAGGTCGAGGGAGGGGATTCTCCCCCTCTACTCCACTTTTATGAGCCCCCCCCTGCAGTGCTGTGTCCAGCTCTGGGGCCCACAACAGAAGAAGGACATGGACCTGCTCGAGCAGGTCCAAAGGAGGCCACGCAGATGCTCAGGGGGCAGGAGCTCCGGGGAGACCTTAGAGCGGCCTCCCAGTACTTAAAGGGGGCTACAGGAAAGGGTAAGGGACTCTTGATCAGGGGGTGGAGGGATAGGATGAGGGGTAACAGTTTTAAACTGAAAGAGGGGAGATTCAAACTGGGTATAAGTAAGAAATGTTTTACTGTGAGAGTGATAAAACACTGGAACAGATTGCCCAGATTGGTGGTAGATGCCCCATCCCTGGAAGGGCCAGGCTGGACAGGGCTCTGAACGACCTGGTCTAGTGGAAGGTGTCCCTGCCCATGGCAAGGGGGGGTTGGACTAGATGGCCTTTAAAGGTCCCTTCCAACCCAAACCATTCTATGAAATGAGAAAAGCAAACATTAACAACAGCACAGGGGCAACTTAACTCCTGGGAGGGATTTCTGTGTGGCAAAGGTCATGGGATGGCCTGAGTTGCACCCAAATGGATATCTATGGTGGCAGGCTTAAAATCGAGAAGTAAAATTGCAGCTGTCCTCAAGAAAAAGAGCATTTCCAAGCCTCACAGTGGTAGCGCAGTTCCACACCAAATGTGAGCTGGGTCAGGCATGGCTGCAGAGCTGCTTCCTCAGGAAAAAGCTCCCTAAACCATCCAAGGCCCTGAGATGGAGCAAGTTCCTCCACCTGAGTAACAGGCAGCCATCCACTGCCCCTTACATCCCCCTTTGCCCCTTACACCAGTGTTGTGCAGAAAGCCATGTCCCAGCAGTGGCGACAGGGCATAAGGAGATGGAAAGGAGGCCTGGAGGCTGATCCCAGTCTAATTCTGTTTCTCTCTTGCTGGCCAGCAGACCTGCATTGGTTTTGGATGGGCTCTGTACATCATCCTTATTAGGGCTTCAGCACCTGAGCCATGTAACCCTGGGAGCCACACTCCACCACAGAAATAAACTGTAAAGCACTAAAATGCCTTTGTCCTTATTTTGGGGTGAAATTCATATTTAGCTACTTTGTTCAGAGTTTATGGCGTCCTGTGGGAGCTTATGTTATTCTATGACAAGTTCTGTTTGACGCAGCACAACAGTCTCTATAATTAAGGCACATTCATTAAAGCAAGGACAAAACACTTAGTCCTATAGGCAGAGATCATAATTTGCAATGTATCTATTGTGAAGACGCAGGAAGACGCTGCTTATGTTCATTCAGTGGCCCCACATAACTGCTCAGATGAGAAAGCAAAAAAAACCCCTCACTCAAATCATAAAAAACTATAGTGACTTTTAATTTCCTTCTCCTATATTATGGATTGAGTGATGCTATTAGGACACAGTAGCCAGCTGACACATAAGCCAGGCATTGAATAGAAGGCAGGGAAAAAATAAGAACAGTCTTAAGTCAGCTGGCAAAGACAAACACGGCCTTGACCTTTGTACTTGTAACAGTAGATCTTTAACTTGGACATACTTAAATCCCACTGTGCCAAAAAATAACAGTATTTAAACTTGACTGCAGGCAACCTTTGCCTTTTTCCCCATTGCATGGTCAGACAATACTTATATCTTTTAGAAAATCTTGTCTTACATCCAGAAAGAGAAAATATTATGATAAGCTTGAGTCCCTAATTTGCAGGTTAACAGTGTTGTCAGGATCAGGCAGTGCTTTCAGCTCTTCTTTGACCCTCTGTTAACAAGCTTGAACACAGATGCTGGGAACATCTGCTCTATATTCTTCCTGGAGCCTGAGATTAGGCTGACTGCTCTGTAGTTCCCTGGATCCTTCTTCTTGCCCTTGAAAATGGGTGTGACATTTGCCTTTTAATGGTCGTCTGGAACCAATATACACAATATATAACATATAGAAATACATATGTATAAAGGAGTTACCTGAAGGGAACTAGGAAGAGAAGATGGAGGAGAGAAATCTCTTAACATTTCAAGGAAGGAATTTTAAAACACCTCACATGTGCCCCTGAATCCAAATCTGGTTCAGAACTAAACGCCAGTGAGCAGGGGAGTGCCATCTGAGACAGACCTGGGTGATCACGCAAGAGACTCTCACTGGTACTTTACATCGGGATCTTTTCCCCCCTTCTTTTATTACAGTTCTGAAAAGGTGATCAAAAGGTGTAAATCTCAACTTCCGAGACTGGGAAGAATGTTCCTTCTCTCAAATGGGGGAAGATGAGTTTCGTGACAAGGTTTACCCTTTGTTCTGCTATATGGTCAGAGATGTGCTCAGCAGCTGGGGGACTGTGAAGAAGTGGTGAGAGTTGTTGCTTCTGTCGGCCCTCCGGCAGTAGCTGTGATGCTGGAGTTCACCTGCCTTTCTGTGCAACGCCGGCATGTCAGAAGTGCTTTGGGAGGAAGCGGCTTATCTCTGAAAACGTCTGGAGCTGGAAGGTGCTGCTGAAGAGCACGGAAATGCTGTGGGGGTGGATTCCACCTTCGCACCTCTCCCACAAGCTGGGCCTGGAGAATCCCTGCTGAGAACCAGCTGAATTCCAGTGGCCTTTCAGTCAGAAGGGTTGTGGGTACAAAAGAAAGGAAGTACTCCCTACCCTCTTGAGCAAGCCTTTTTCCTCCAGAGGAATAAGGGAAATTATTATTTTTGGGAAGAGGCAGCTTGCGTCTGGGGGATGCTGAGTTCAGTGAGGTTCAGTTGGAGCAAACTTCTCCCTTCCCTGTCTCCAGCTCAACCAGGCCATCATTAGGGCTGCGGTGACTACGATGGGCCTCCATCTTCACACAGGAGAGTTTCAAGGGCATGTATATGGCCAGATACATTTCAGCTCAGCTGACAGAGTAGGGTATGAGTCTTCTGAGGATATGTAGGTTGAAATTATCCCTCCTCTTTTACACTGTCTCCTTGATGGGGGAAAGACGTTATGACCTTCTGCTGACCTACACTGCCTCTTCTCTCTAGTGCCCTGTCCCAAACCTCAGCCTGGGTATGAGACTGAACTTGGGAAAGGCTTTCAAGCTGGGGAAGGCAGGGAAGATGTCAGTCTGACTTGGGATTTTACAGTCACTGATGCATCTTCCTGTGTCTTTTCAGCCCTCCACTGACTGCAGGAAGACAAGCATCTTGCTGTGCAGCAGGCTCAGGTCCTGAGGGACAACTGGGCAGACCAGCAAAACCTTCAGAGCAAGGCAGAAGACATCAAAGAGCACGTCCCCCAGGAATGTGAGGAATAGGAAGACCACAGAGGCAGGGAAATATCAGGTAAGCCACAAAGAGCTGGCTGGCTGTGTTACCACAGAACCAGTGCAATCAGCAAAGAATAAAGCCTGGGGCCACTTCTGGAAGTTTCAACTCTGTTTTTATGTTATCTAACCCTCAGTGGGGACTTGCCCAAGAAGAGCCTGGGGAAGATCTGAGGAGGGAAGGAGAATAACCTCTTCTTTCTATTGCAAAATACCCAAGAGGTGTTTGAATACCCCGGTAAGCATTGGAAGTCCCGTTCTGCTCTTTTTAAAACCTGCTTCTCTGTGAAGCCTGAGATGGGGTGAAGGTGATGGGCTGTTCCTGGTGGAGAAACAGACAGCTCTGGCTACACTGAAGGAAGGATGGACCAAGAAGCTGTTCTCTCACATGGTCCTGCTGAGCCATACAGACAGGCCAGGGAGAGTCTGAGGAGGCAGAGGTAGGACTAGGGAAGGGCTCTGAAAGGCATGGGACCTGGGAGCAAGGCAGAAACAGAGCATATAAGTCTAGAAGTCCTGTATTCCACGGAGAAAATGTCCATCACAAGAAAGAATGGCAGAGTATTACTAGGCCTGGTTTTGAACCGGCTAGTCCCGCTGCTTTCAATAAATATCAATATTGATACAAGGGCAGGGGAAGTATGGGCCACTTGAGCAGCTGCTTATTTCAGTAACTAGAGAAATTAAATTAAACCTTTTGTGAACACCCTCTAGGACTGGAGGAAAAGCCTTTGATCTTTTGGGTCATTTCATTCCAGAATTCTCAGCCTTACACCCTGAGGGAAAGAAACCCAGAAAACTCAGACTGTGCCAAAAAGAGGCAATGAAGAGAATGTGTTTTCCTACTTTGACCCCATCCCTAATGCTGAGTTTCCCACTGAGCTGTCCACTGACCTGACAACTGGAAAAGAAGTTCTCATGTTTCTTTAAATCTTTTTTTTCCCCTGTTTGGTTTGTTTGGGTTTTTTTATACTTTAGAAATCTGATAAGAGAGGGTAAAGCCACAGTGAGATTGGAAATTTCCATGCAAAGTGCCAGACAATTTTTTATAAATCACTAGTGCATGGAGCTTGTTTTGGCTCCGTGTTCTGATCAAGTTTAAAATGGCAAATTCACATTTTTACAGATATGTGCACACACAGGACAATTGTCACAGACTAAAACTACATATGAAAAAGACTAGAAAGCACCTAGTATAAAGGGTTTGATGATGAAGGACTATCTAATTAAACACAAGACAGCATTTCTCATCAATTGCAAAGCAGAAACTATCTTGATCAGTCCCTGAGGAAAACTGCAGTTATTCATAGATTCCTTCTTACCTCCTAGAAATCATCAAACAGCAAATTAGAGCTTCATGTCTTTTCCTTGACTGGGCATTTGAGAACAATCTCTAGCAATGCTACTTAATAGCACAAATTCAAAGATGCCCTGGTCAGTGGCAGCAGGAGTTACATTTGTTTTGTCTTGGAGCAAAAGAGCAGGAAAATAATCATGCCCTATTCGTGCACACTTGCTCTTTAAAGCCATCTCTTTCGTGATCATTATTATCAAGCCAATCTCTTTCTTACCACAGAGATCATCATATACAGCGGGATTACCCACACTTTCCTTTCATAGTTTATGCCTTTAGTATAGACTTTCTTGCTATATTTTAAAAGAATTTTAGAATTATTAAAAAAATTTTTTTGGAGGCTTTCTTTTTAAATATGTAAAGAAATGCCTACTGTTGGTAAGGTGGCAGAGGATTTGCCTCTCCCATGTGACATGACCCAGCAAGGAGGTGAGAAGTAGTACTCCCATGTACATGCATGCAGAATAGAGAGCCACTTGCACCCCCACAAAACAATGGCAGAAATAGAGTTTAATAGAAGACATGACAGATGATGCTGAGCAGGCGCAGGGCAGGGACAGGGAGGTGCACTGACCAGCCCTGTTTACAAGTGACTGGCCCCTTTTAACCCTTTACCCCTCTGTTCTCTCATGCTTGTTCCTCTCCAAACTACTTTATGCCTCCTTTTTCTCATCTTTGCCTCATTTCCTGAATATCCCATAGCAAGCCTTGTGCAACCTGAGAATCCCCTTCCCTTACATCCCACAGTGTGTCCCCCCACTGGGTCAGTGATCCCCCTGGTCTGTAAGGTACTGAGGCTCCCCTGGGACAGCCCTGGGAGGGGCTGTGTCTCTGAAGGGGATATTGGGGCTCCCCCCCTGCCTTCGTGCCTCTGTGCTCCTTCATGTGTGTGAAGGTGGACCTTTGGTGGGCTGACAGCTCCTGTGGTGGGCTTGGGAGCAGCCAGGCAGGGTATTTCTCAGGCTTCTCCACCTGCCATCGTTCCTCTGCCTTTCACAGTGAGCACAGAGAAAAGTCTTTTATCGCATAACCTAAGAGTGCAGAGGGATTTAAAGGAAAAAAAGACCTTGGGGCCCAGGATCCAACAGAATGATGTAAAGCAAGGGCTGATGTGGTCAAATCCACAAGCCAGGGAAATACCACTACAGCAATGAAACGAGCAGCATCTGAGTTAGCCGCGATTTGTGTTAGTTCACATCAGGGAGCAGCTGAGTGTTGCAAGGAGACTGAGGTTCTGTCTGGATGAAGCTGGAGGAAGCAAAGTGGTGTAAGGTGGGTTTGTTTCTCTCGAAGTTACTATCTCTTCAGCTAATACCTGTCATTCTGCAACCACACCGAAGCACTCATTTGTTTTTCCATTAATGGGATAAGATGGGATGACCTCTGTTGTAATTTGGGTAATGGCTAAAGACATGCTGAAGGAAGAGAGGGGATCCACTTTCTGAATCTGACAGGAATACCACTACACAAAGATACATGCAGGGATGGGGTTTTTTTTCATGAAGATGTCATAACACTGGGTGTTGCACTGCAACTAAAAGCATGCTTATATTTTTTGACTGTGCTGAGAATTTAACAACTCTGTGACTATGTATGGGGAAGATGAAGGGGAAAGTTGGTAGGGCCCATCCTTCCATCACAAATTTTTGTCCCCTTGGTGCCACCTTGAGAGTTCAGGCTCAATTCACATGAAAAACAACTGCTCCATGATTACACAAAACCCCCAGATTCTTCATATCTATTACACCAGTGCAGAGCAACTGTGGGGACAGGCTGTATATCAGGTACAAACTCTTTCCATCTGAGTTACTGAGGAATCAGTCTGAGAGTCCTCACCATGCATGTCGTTCAGGTATTTTCGGTTTCTTCTTTATTGCAAACACACTATGAACTGGTAACTGGTCTGAGCTGCGACAGCCCTTGCATACATAATGCCACAGGTCTCATCCAAATCCATTTCCAGAACAAATCACTAAGCTAAATGTGAGTAGGAGAGAGCACATATCTATTTTAAACAGACACAGCACATGCCCCATACACTGTATTGCAGCTGTCACTTGTCACAGTGCTGGGGGCCTCTGCCACCTGGAGCAGCACCAAGGAGCGCCTTCCTAGCACCAAGGAGCTGCTTTTCCCTAAGTCTGGGTCTAAAGTCTGTGAAAGGGGGGAATTGGTTTGGATAATGACTACACCAGATCCATCAGTTCCAGCTCCTTCCGGCAGGGGCCAGGCGTATCCACCGCCGCCAGCTGATACAGCCTGTCTGGTCTAAAAGGTCTCAGTCGTCTTGCCTGCCTTCTTCAGGACTGCTGTGAGCAGGGAAAAACGAGATATTTAACACAATTAAAAAATATGTTCCATGCATCAAGAGTGGCAGAAGGGCCCCCACTTCTAATTAACATTCCAAACTATGTTTCTTGGTCGGTGCTGAACAGGAGTTCAGTGTGGGTTTGAATAGGTACAGCTTAGTGTGCTGCATTAGGATGAATAAATAGGATATGTGGATAAGAGATGCTGGAATGAAAATTACTGCAGGGAGAAACTGAGTTTTAAGCTTTCACAAGGTCTCCAATTCCCTTTGGTCCTTGTGAGCTGAATGGAAGCCTTATTAAAGGCTTATTAAGCCAGAATTTTACTGGATAGTGCATAAAGCATGCTCTAGTCCCTAATTTTGTCGTCAGGAAGGAAGAACCACATATAAAATACATGAAATTGAAAAGACACGTAATGTACCAAATCTTTATACCAATACCATGGATACTAAACTTTCTCTCAGAAGCATTAAATTGTTTCACCATATTCAAGTTTGAGTAGAAGGTGAAACCTAAGAATTTATGGTTAGCAGGAAGCCAGTGCTGATGATGCAGGATTTGCGGGGTGAAGGGATTCAGGCTGGGAACACAATGGGGAAGGCATTTAAAACCAGGCTCCTGCAAGTAAGACCAGAGCAAGTGCCTCATGTGCCTCACAAGGCCCAGCAGGGCCCACTCCAGAGACTGAAATCCTCCAGCTGCACCGAAACAGAATTAAAATATAAAGCAAGAGCCGTGAGAAGAAGACGCAGAGCAGGGAAAGGCCACACCAGCTCTCCTCATGACAGGGGGTCGGTGCTGTCACCCTGCTCCCGAAGGGAGTCCGGCTTCAGAAATCACCTTGGTGCCTTGGCGAGGTGCTTCAAGGGGCAGGTCCTGCTGAAACGTGCTATGAAATGCCGGCGTGTGCATTTTGTGCCACTAATTAAACAAAAAAACCCACTTATCGTGGTTTCCTGGACAAATAGATGACTGAAACCTCCGTTACTGCCGCCTGTATCTTGACTGCAAACAGGGGTGTATGTTCACACCCCGTGGGTTACCTGTCACCAGGGGAAGTGAAATACCGATCATTTTACCTCAGGGCAACTGCTCAAGTCAGGCTGAGGTCCCCTGCGTGGACTTTTCGTGAAATACCCGCTCTCCGCTGTGGAGCTTCTGCCTCAGCAGCGCCCGCTCAGACCCGCCCCGAGGACGGTGTCACCGCTCCGCGCCGGTCCCTCAGACGCCCTCCCGCTGCCACGGGGGACACGGACACGAAAACCTACACGGACGCGAACACGAAGGCGGGCGCGGTGGAGGCGGCCGCAGGCGCGGGGAGCCGCCCCGCTCTGAGGGAGGCGGCGCCGCCATTGGCCCGGCGGCGGCGGGACGGGGCTGCTTCTCCCCGCGCCGCCGCCTCCCTTCCCCTCAGACAGGCGGGGTGGCGGCGTGGGGCAGCGGCCGCCGGCCGGGACCAGGTAAGTGGCGCCGTCTCTGTTCGGAGAGAAGGGCTGGGGAGCCGCGGAGGGGGCAGCGGCGTCCCGCCGGGCTGAGGCAGCGGGAGGGGTGAGGCTGCCCTCGGGGGCTTGGGGGTATCTTGCTAATGGAGGTGGCTCGGCCACAAAAAAAAAAAAAAAAAGGCAAATAAACCGCCGGTGCTGGAGCAACGTGAGGGTGAGTCTGTTGACAGCTGAGGAGTCCTGGCTCCAGGCGTTCGGCGGCCGCGGTCAGCCTGCAGGGCCCGCTCGCCTGAGGGAGGGGGAGATCTCGGGGGGGTGTCCCCTGCCCAGCCCCTGTTACTGAGGGCGGAGGGAAGCGCCGCTTTCCTCAGAGGCGGTCTGGAGAGCCGGTGTGAAGGGCTGGAGCCTCCCCGGGACATCCTGCTGCTGCCGAAGGGAGCTCCTGTCTGGTGGTGCGGGCTGAGTAACTGTAAAAACCCACCTGCGCCTACCTGCTGTAGAGGCCGGTGGTAATAACAGGACTCTATTTATTTAAAGAGGGTGCTTAGATCTCAGCTGAGAGATGTTAATGACTTTTGTGTGAACAGTAAACGCTTCCATTTCAAAACACGGAGTTAATTGCACCTTCCACGCTGTCTCTGGAATGACTCGCAGAATTGGACCTGGCACTGAAGTCTTAGGCACTCGGTTGTGTCTTTCCTCTGTGAGCAGGAGGATCTGTTTAGATGAGTGCCATTGCAGGATAAAGGTCACTTAAATTTGGGGACAGATTGTCAAGTGGCGAGACAAGTATTCTTGAACTTTCTCAAAAGTATAAGGGGAGGGGGCTTAAAACACGCTTGACAGGGTGATCTGAAAAGAAACTTGATTTTTTTCTGATAAAAGATGCGGTCGGAGTGTTACGACAAAATATTTGTGTGTTTGCATATATCGGAGTATTGGAGGAGAATTGGAGCTCTCTATGTAGGAGCATTTAGCAAACCGCTTTCCTAAATCTATATACAGCAACAATACAGCTTTCCAGTCATTGGTTTTTAATTACCACGTCATTATCACTACATTTCTTAAACAGTTCTTAACGGTCACACCTGTAAGTGGTAGTAAACCTCGAGTGCACAGTGCCGGATCTGATGCCCTATATTTAACGTTGATGGCTGCAGTTGCCGAAGTCGAGCTCTTTAGCAAGACAAACTGGAATCAAAGTGAGGATTTTGTGATTTTCATAAATTACCATCCTTCTTTGCTTATTGTTACTGTTTTATGCACCTTGCTGCCTCCCTGGAAGAAAAGGGGGTGATCTCATCTGCCTTTGACATAGTTCATTTTATTTTGGGGAGTAAGACTTCTCCTGGTTTTGCTAGGCATCTTTCTTCTTTATTTTGCAGGATTGTTCTGGCTCCATCAGACATATCTCTTTGTTCTGCAGGTTTAGTTTGGTTTCACCTGACATCTTTCCTGCCTACTCTACATCCTTTGCTCTTATCTTGGAGATTTTACTATTTGCTTATGTTTTCCTGTGCACTATTTGAGCAAGTATACTGCAAGTTTCTGCCCATTTGCAGTTATGTGGTTTTTATATATGCATAGCTATGTTGTAACACTGTAATATTAAGTAGTATTTTACAAAATGCTTATACACTTCTTCCCAGTTACCATATTTTAGTGTGCTTGTGTCTAGGTTTAAGACAAGGAAATAATAAGCATCTTGCTTAGTCTGCTTCTACCGTATGGGTGCAGCAGGCCTCTGCTTTGGCTGTAAGGCATGTTCTTGAATTTTCTGAAGCTGTCGTTGGACCTGTCTCATGTTAAAGAAATTTCCTTTCAGCATCTCTTGCAGCCCAGAATAATGTATTCTCAGTTTCACTGTCAGGCTTTTAAAATTCAGTGAAACAGGTATTCATGTTCGTATTTACCAGTGCTGACAAAGGCAGGAGTAAACAACAATCCATTGCCCCTAGAAATGAAGATCAGAAAGGCCAATTTGTCTTCTCTAAAGCAGTGGGTAGAGACCATGGACAGATATATTCTTTGGAGTAAACTCCCATTATTTTGCAGGAGGCACTTGCCAGGTTCCTAGGTGGAAGTACTGCTCCTATTTAGTACTTGGAGAAAAGCTTTGGCGCTTGCACAGAAGGTGAGATTTTAACTGTTGTATCTAGAAAAAAAGAAGTTTAATCAGGAAGCTAAACAGTGGGATGAAGTCAAAGGAATTACTTATTTTCTATCCTGTTTTTTCCCCCCTGTGCTCATGACAGAAGGGAATAGAACAGACTTCAAACAAAAACCTGATAAGAAAACATTATTTGCAAGGAACCAAATAATTTATAGTCTCTCAGGAGGAGAAAATGTTTAATTTTATTTTTTTTTAATTAAAGTGATTGTTCTGTCCTATGGAAGTCAGTCTTTATCATTCCATAGTGACTTGTTTTGAATCATAGTAAAGAATTTTTTTCTCTGCACAGAAGGTGCTCTTCATGCAGAGTGGATGACTAACACATAACTGCTTAGCAGTAGGTAACTGGTGCTTAAAGTCTTATGACCTGTTGCATTTGAAGCCAGTTTATTTAGGTTGCTCATAAATCAGTTTAAGGAGGCTCCTTAGTTTGGTCTTCCAATGCCAGAACACTTGCGCTTTATGGTATGTCAAGCCAGTGATACTGCGTTTTCTGTATTAGCAGTCTCCAGTTCTTTAGCTTATTTGGTCATAAAGTGAGTGACAGCTAATTTTAGACTTATTCATGCTTCATTCTTGTGGTAGGGAGTCATTCCAGTTCACCTGGGTATAGTAACTGGCTGTGCTAGATTCATGTTTCATGGAATAAGGTTTTCTTGCTATATGTAACTTGACTGTTTATCTCACTGAAAGTGGTAATAGGAAGAGAGATAATGTATGTGTGAGGAGGAGAAAAGAATATTTTTCCTCTCTTCTTATTTTGTAGCTCTTTCTCTGGATGATAATGCCAGACTATTTTTGACCTGATTCCCACTCAGTATCCAGTGTGTATACACCAAATTAATGGACAGCTTGACTTTTTTTTTTTTTCCTCTGTATTGCTATATGCCTCTTCCTCTGTACTATAAATCTTTTAAAAGTATTTTTTTCTTTTCTTTCTCTCTCTGAGTCAAGGAAATTCTGCATTTCTGTCTCTGCCTGTCTCTCTAAATATGTGTGTATATAAATAAAAATAAAGGTAAGAACAAAGGAGATGCTTATTTGCAGAGTAACTAGCAGAACAGTATCCTAGACTCATTGTTCTACAAAAGTATCAAACTGGATATCATTAAATTCCATATGAAATTGCCTGCCCAGTGCCTGATTCTGACTGATAAATTGACAGTGATTTACTTCTATACAGGCTGTAGGGGCTACAGTTAGACTGTGTCATCTCAGCCATGTAACTAGAGCTTCAGAAGTAAATTGTCATCTTCAAGAACTCCTGTGTTAGAAACTGGTTTTAGACCATCAGCTTTTTAGATGTTCAAATCTACTCCCATGCTTTTCTTCTCTGCTGAATTTAAATTACTTACGTCCTTCAAAAATAGCATTAAATATAGAACACCAGTTATAAAGAATTAAGAGTGAGGTCCAAAAATCCTGTGTAAATGCACTTTAGGCACTGTAAGCAAAAGGTATGTGTCCAGGTCCTAGGCAGAAATCTATCACACAGCCAGAAGTAGGGAGCCCTTGACCTTCTATTCTGGACCTGCCCATAAAAAACTGTTGCAATAATTTTTTTTTGTGCTGATTTTGCAGGTTGCCTGTATTCCAGCTGGGTATTGCATGAGTATGTTAGCTCTGAGTTGTGGGTTGGGTTTTTCTGTTGGCTTGGGGTTTTTGTTTGTTTGGTTTTTTATTTCTTTTTTTAAGCCTGAGAAAATATATGTTAGTAGAAATATCATAAGTTTTGACTTGTTTTGTGGTGATTACAGTGCTTCTGGAGATTTAGAGGCCTGGATTGAAGATTAATACCCTCAGGTTACTCTCCTATTCCTTCTGCTATACTAGAATGGGACTGCTGTGTATCCAAGAGTGCAGGGCTGGCTGGATGAGGAGGGAGGTCAGGAGAGAGAGCTTGATCTATGATGTGGTGGCCTGACAGAGAAAGCAGACCTGGGGTTCTTGTTTCTGCTTGCAAGGTTGTGACATCACTTTAATAGTCATTCTGAGATGGGTTGTTTAATCCTTGGTAGTGCAGCTTTAGGAGGGGTTAAAAGTGAACCAAGTGAAACCTTCAGAGACTGCCATATATTTTGTTAAACAAGGGGCTGTGAGTTTGAGTCCTCTTGGGTTAAGAGGTTCTGGGGGCTCTGGTTTTGGCAGCTTCCTGGGTATGTGCTGTAGCCGTTGGGTAGGATGGAGCTGACACCTTGCATAGTTATGCTCTTAAAGAATGAGCCACTCCTACAAAACTAAATACCTGTTCAGGGACAGGCATTACACTCCAAACCTCACAAACCCTAAACTCCTGATTTCTGCTCCCTGTCTCTGAGAGAAATTGTTTCTTCTGCTCCCTCTTTCCCATCCCTGTGCTATTCAGCGGCGTTTACAGGGCGGATCCCATTCGTGCAGTGCCATTTGACACCACACCTCACCCCATGCAACTGCAGGCTGCTCCAGAAACTCTTCCCTGCTCTCCTCACTTCTCGTGTGCAGCAACTCGGTTTAGCTCTCACCGTGCCCTTTTAAGCTCCTTGCATCATAGAGCACCTCCCTTCTCGGTGCCCGAGTGCTCTGTTTGGATCTGGCCGTAAGTATTCTGTGAAACTGGTACAAGCCAGCAAAAAGGCTGGGTTTTGCATGATATAGCCCAGCCCAGCAGTGCAAACAATCTTGTGAGTGAAGTTTTCATGGCTGATAGACTTCCTGTTATTCTTGCAATTTAATACCACTGTTAAGGGGCACTGACCTGCTGGCTGGTTTCAATTTAGCCAGAATGAACCTGCTAGCAGCTGGAATATTCATATTATGGGGCTATCCATTAAAACATTCTTACACATGGAAAGATGAGCAATTTTCCTCTTAACAGAGAGATATATTAAGCTTTTAAAAATGTATAAAAAACCCCCAAACAATAACCCTGAAATAAAAACTTCATTGCAAAGGTTGTTAATTTTGGTGACTGAGACCAGATTCTGACTAGTCTATCTGCAGACTGTAGGCTCGCTTTTTTAACTATTTGGATTTTAAATTTGTTTGGAAACTTCACAAAAGTGCGCTTTTTTTTTTTTCCCCCCCCCCCCCACCTCCCACTTTAGTTTATTGGTTCTGTGACTGCAGGACTCCTAAAGAATACTCTTTTTCTTCTGTCATGGGATTTCTGCTGGTAATTGGAATCTGTGTAAGGCCCTGTTTTCGAGTAGGTGTGTGCCTCAGTTACTGTGACAAGGACTGGATTAAATGATGCAAACTTTCTTAGTAGCCTTCGGATTACATCAGTTAGTAGGTGGGTAATTTTAACCTTAAAAACTTGCATGAGTGAGTGTCCAAGGTCAGTGGTTTTTCTCACGAGAAAGGACAAGTCAAAAGGCTTGTTTTGTTCACTGTCTCTTTGTGTCTGTTAGTAATCAGTTGAACAAGGCTGTAGTTACAATAACAACATTGATGCCTGAAAAGTAGGGGGTCTGCAATGCTGATTGAAGTGATTTAGGTGAGTAAGGGATAATTTTGTTTCCCAGAGCTACTTGTTTATGCAGTTCATCCTGTCTGAGAATGGTGGGGTGCCTTTTGCAATGCTCTGCGTGAACTCAGTTTTGTGTTGGGCTGCAGGGAAGCCGCTCTGGTGAAACTGAGGTCGGTGGCCTCTCTCGGGGGAGGCAAGGATGATGTAAAATGTTGCCCTCTTGATTTGGCTGTTTTGTGCCCAACCTGTACCACAAAGCTGTACTGTGCACACTCCTGCAGAGGAGCCACCACCAGTGACCTGAGGAGTTGGCTGACAGTGCTTTAGAGAAGATCGAAGTGATGCTTAAAAGAGGCAACCTATTAACCCACGGGTTCCTAGTTTTACAAACATAGTGGAGGAAAATCAGTCTGTCGGTGATGGTAGCTGGCCTTGCTCAACTAGCTCATCACTTTAAGAGTCCCCAGTCTCACTCTTCATTTGAGTCAAAGTCACAGGGATGCAACAGATACTGACTAATGGATTCCCATAACAATGAGATAAAAATGATCAGAGAAGTCACGTGGACAGGCTTTGAAATAAACCTTTTTAAAAGTTTCTTCAGAAACTGTAGGCTTAAGAGTCATCTAGTTGGTATCCCAAAACTGAAAGAGCTCTACAAAATGGCTTACTGTCAGCTCAACAGAGTGAGCATCAGTCCTAGTATTTGAATGCAAATCCATGTTTGCTATTTGTAACAGGCATTTCTTTGCATCAGTGCTGCTTAGTCCCTTAATAAAGTCCTCTTGTTAGAAAGCCTGCAGTAGCAAAGCCTCACGACTACACAGGGACTCTGTGAACTGCATCTCGGTTCTTCACTGTCATACAGAAAAGATTATCTGACCAAGCCTGGAGGAAGTGTGTCACTTCCCAGTGGCCACTGATAGGAAATACTTGTTAATAAGTTGCACTGTTTTGCACACTTCCATTCTTGAGAAGTAAAATTTCCATAACAGAATCCTAGCTAAATAATACCCAAGTGCTTGCTAAATAGGGAGAGAGCAAGGAAGCAGGGTAGAGATAGGATAGTTCCCCTGAAGTCTCCAATATCCAAACTTGTCAACACCTCTACATTGGGAATGTTGCAACTTTGATTTGCTTAAGGCTAAAATTTGCTAAACCCAAGAACAATATGTTTAACAACAGGGATTTTTATCAGTTCCACAGCACTGCTCTTTGCCCATCCATATTAATGGATTTAATTTAGAAAAAGATCTTACAAGTACAATGAAGACTTTGTGAACACCTGCCTAGGAAGAAAGCAAAGTACATCACTAGTTATATGATTTACTCTGTGAGCTATTACTCTGAGCTAGAACTGCTTAAAGAATCTGAGATTTTTATTTTTTTTTAACAAAGAGGAGGGGAATACAGGGCTAGTTGCCTTTTTGAAATTCCAGTAGCACAGGAAAAATTAGAAACCCAGCAGACGCTTCTTGTTGTCCAAGTATTTTTTGGGGAAGTTCCTTTCCAATTTCTTATAGATACAAGCATCCATGTGAAGGAAAGCCTAAGCTGAATGAGGGAGAAGTTTATTCAAAACACAGTGTTTGGGGGAATTCTGCGACTTTAGCCTTTTTTTATAATTTTTTTTTTGTTTGCCTTTTTTAAGGACTACCTATTACATAACAGATGCTCTTGTTTGACTTGCATCAAGAAACAATGCTCACTGGCCTAGCACGGGGAATGCCGAACCTCAAACTACTGTAGGAGTATTTCTTTGGAAGAATGGGGCAAGGGAAGAAAAGGAGAGGGATTCGGCAGCTCAAATGTTCTCTATGGGACACTGCCGGTGAGAGGAAGAGCAGGAACATTTTCCACTCTGCAGTAAAAGTTAGTGAGAAAGGAAGGGAGATGCTTTTGGCTCCGTCTCACTTTTATCTTCCTTACTGAAGATTTAAGTTCCTGCAGATTCCATACATTTAAGATGACAAGGCTTCAGAAAAAGAGGGTGAGCACTTCTTTCTTCTAAAATGAAAGGAAGACATCAGCATCTTAACAAATTTTTGAAAGGAATCAATTGCTTGCGTTATGAGTTTCAAGTTTTTTGGGAGGGCAGTCTTTTAGCTGTTTCTTGTGGAACTTCCTTGCTAGGATTTGAATCTGTCTTGTAATTATCTTGGGAAAACATTCAGAAAGAGCTAGTCATTAAATGCAGAAGTATGTGATAACTTGCCACCAAGTAATCAGTTTTCTTCCAATCTCTCTTAAACGTTTGAGTGTTTTATTTAAATCTGTTTTCAAACAAGACAAACTCTTAAGATGGACCCTGTGTGGGTCTAATGTCAATGTTGACATGAATAAGAAAGCGACAGTGGGAGTTTGAGTCTTGTGAGCCCCCCACACTTCTGCTTTTGGAGGGAGTCCAGTCCCTCTGTAAAGGGAGGTGAGAATAATTGTTAAACAAGATACAGTGCTCTGCTTTCAGAGATCTAGAGGACTGAGCCACTTTCATTATTGTATTTCAAGTCCCATACCCTGAGAAAATATTCTTAGTGTTGCAACTCTTGATCAAAATAATTAGCAGCTAGAAGAATTAAGTTCTTGCAAACAAAATATTATTAATTCAAACAATGTGCCTACTGGGATTAAACCACAACAAAGTGACAATGGTATGATGTGCAAGAAAATACAGCTAGATTTTAAGAACTTCAGGATTTATAATGAAGTATGGTGATATTATTGCTATTAACTTGATGGAATCTGTAATTTTGAAGCTGCTTCAAATTTTTTTTTCCTTGAGTAGTTTTATTATACCTATGACAATGCGGAAAATACATGGCATGGCCGTCTATAGTTAGTCCAGCAGACAGTGGTCACAGGGAAAAGTTTAGGTGTGTTTTTCTGAGGCTTCTCTTTAATTTACAAACCTCTTGTTCCAGAGACCACATCCTCTTGAAACCACTGGCCTAATGGTAGTAAACCATAATAGGTGCAGAGATTGACATTCTTAGGCACTGCTGCCAATATCCAAGCCCTATGAAAGAAATGGCAAGCTGCCATATGTGATTAGAGGGATTAGGCCACAACCAAAGCAAATTATTCTTTTCTATTGCAATTTTCAGTTGTTAACGTTTATCCTCTTTCTGTTTTTAACATTTTGCACTCTTGTTCAGACTAAATTTTGTGTAAAACAGAACAATTGCCTGTATGGTCTTCAAAGCGATGAAGGTCTTGACTTCTTACCAAACAAGAGTGAAATTAAATCACAGGCGGAGCTGTGTGGACTAGCAAAGCAGATGTTCCTGGAGAGAAGTGGAATTTTCCTCAAGTGCTTGTATTACTGTAGTTGCCTTTCTTCCTCTTCCAGCTGGCTGGAGATGATTATATAAGGCTGTCAATGAGAATATTTTAAGATTGCAACTATTTTGCAGGTTAAAACCAACAGGGATCATTTTGGTTCTATTGAGGAAGGGTAAGGTGAGAGCAAGGTTTGTTGTGTATTGTCTTTTTATCTTTTTTTCCCCTCCACTGTGGCTCTTTTGAGCTGTTATCCAGTCCTACAGATAAGTATCTTCTTTCCCTTAACTGTATTGTAATGAATATTGCACAGGAGAACATATAGGTTTATTACTGGAATAAAATGAAGCATTGCTGTGTTTGTAAGACCAACTTCGATGTTACCTTACAGATGCCCCCACTTCTACAAAGGTCCCTGTTCCACCAACACTTTCCACTTCACAATTAGCTAGATAAGAACTTCTCTACCTCCCACTGACTAAACATTAGCATGTTGGCAAATACTGTTCTCTAATTTAATCTCTGGGACTGTTGGAAATATGATATGCTGTGTAGACCCAGCTGTTATCATTTTGTAAATGCTCTGATAACGCCTCTTGAAAGAGCAGCTGCATTGGTTACAGATATGCATATCTTACTCGGTGATCACTTCTGCCCCTTCAAGAACTGAAATGACAGCAGGCCTTCTCGTGTTTAAGTTCAGGTCCTTACCGTTGCAGGCAGTCATGTTTAAAACTCTCTTGAATGATGACCTAAATCCCTCTTGAAAGTTAATAGCTTTTCTTTCTCCACTACTTAAACTGAAATCCATAATCCTCTGATCTTCTGTACAAATATGCTTATGCCCCTCTTAAACTATTTGTGCTTGTGCCAACACTGGCATTTAGCTTAATTAGCTGTTCTCCCTTCATGGGATTTGCCTCATATACTTACAGAAAAATTATATTTTCTAAGCCTAGGATAGTGCTGAATTGCCTATGACTGTGAAAGGGAATAAAAAGGCTCGAACAAAGGAATTTCTAACAATTATTAAGGCTAAACTGGGAGGTGATGTATGAAAGCTTTGCTTGTGCTTTGCTTCATTTGTTTCTCAAGGATTCCTGACTTCTCAGCTGTTTCCTGAGGTGTCTTTGTTTAAGTAAGATTGAACACTCGTTAGGCTCCCTACGTAAATCACTGATGGCAGACTCAAGGCCTTCAGTGGACACTTGGGCAACCCCTAGGATGAGGTAAGGGGGGCTCTGACAAAGAGACACAGAGACACTATTGCAGGGAAATCGGTTTTGCTGACTTAGGAGGGAGACACCTGGACTTTACTTCACAGCTCATGATCTGGAAAGAGGGTCATCTAGTGAACACTGTGAAGAAGACTACTTACTTCTTCCCTCAACCAACAAAGACCCTCACCCTATTTTCACTATGCGTGCTCTTATTATGAAAATGAATTCTGGGAGCTCATTGTCATAAGACACCCCTTTCTCGGAAATCTAATGAATATGTATGATCTGTGTGTATGTAAACTGATGTCCCTTGCTAATTCTGGGGAGCCCTTATGGCGGAGAATCCCCAGGGCGACCCCAGTGCTGCCAATAACAGAATAACTGCTTAACAGTTCTATTGGATTCTGACTGTTAATTTCTTTGTTTCAACTCCTTAAAAGTCAGTGGAGAATCAAATTTGTTTGAGTGTGATTGTTTGTTTGTTGTTGCAAAGCTGATGCTTGTAGGACTTGTAGTCAGAGGTACTGTTACTGCCTAATGTGACTTCCCAGGGTGGTAGGGGACAATTCTGCAAAGCTCTTATTTCTCTCAGTGCTCTTCCTGGCTTCCTTGCTTCAAAATAAAGGTTTATTATTTCCTGAGTGTGGGTGTAGGCCAAACTTAGTTACTTCTCTTCTGAGAATGAGTTTCTCTGCAGATGCAAATTGTTATATTAGCAATTCCATTTATCTGTCTTCCTCAGCTTCCTGTTGTCTTATGTTTGGACTTCCAACTCATTCTGGTTGCTAGTGCTAATATGTTGTAGCGGTGGAGGAATAAAATTAGGAAAATTTGTAGCTTTCAAATGCATAAAACCAAACCCTCTCAGTTTTAAGAGCCAATAGGCTACTTGTAACTGAACGCTTCATGTGCTCAAGATGTATACAGATGGGAGTTGCTGCTCAGCCAGGCCTGCAGGGTAATTGTTCAGCTGAAGGAGTTGGCACAAATAGGGGTGGGGTGAGAAAGCAGCCAAAAGTGTAGGGTTGGCGGTCACCTCCTTCCTCTTGTTAGTAGGCATTGGCTGCAGGACAGATTCTCTGGAGCAAAACTCTAGCAGCTCCTGTCTACTGTAAAGGAGCACTTGAAAATTAATTTTGCAATGTAAATTTAGGACATTGAGGTTTCCGTATGCAAAAGGAAATCTTGTTGATTTGGATGGAACAGCTGACTGGGGTTTTGCTCTTTGTTTTCTGATCCTGTTGATGAACGTGTTGTCAGTCGTGACAAACTACTCCAGCATCTTCTTTGCTTTTCCCTCATTACATCTCATTTTACTGAGTAAAAACTTGAAAATCTAAACTATGTTTGTGATATCTCTCAATGTGATATCTCATAATGTTTGGAATGCAGTATTTGAATTAAGATTCCCTTTTGGTACTTGGGGGAAATCAGCAAGGGGGACAAAGCTCTCTAGAGTAAACAAGCTTGTAGACAAGGTTGTCTTTTTGTTATGACTTGTGTTTGAGAAAACTGTAAAGCCTTGCTTAAAGGAATTGAGGCGTATAACTGCCTGAGAAGGTTTTGGGAAATTTTATAAGATAAAATTATTAGATGAGTGCCTGGCCTAAAGCACTTGAAAGTTGTGAGTAGCTTAAGAGTAGGGAGGAGAAACTACATCTTGTGTCTCCTTTCTGCTCTTTTACTGCCAAAACATAGAAACTTTCATGTGTGAGTTACATAAAACATAATTTCAGTTACTGTTTATTATGGGGATTGATGAAAGGGAAGATCTTTGTGTGGTTTCAGTTAAATTTAAGGTTTAAGAAAAAAGAATCATGCCAAATATCCCAAATCATGCCAAATAAGACGTGCAAATGTTGGTCTACAGCATGTGACAGCCTTTTTCCAAAAATCAGTCACCATGGTATTTGTATCAATTTCCGTGATTTAATCAGTCTGATACAGATCTTTCAGTCTTATTTGAGACTTAGGTCTGAAAACTTCTCTTGCAAAAGAAAAATTCTCATTGAACTTGCAGTGACACTAGACAAACTGTTGAGACCTCTCAGTTCTTTTTGGCATCTGTACAGGCCAGAAAAAGAAAGCAAAAGGAGTGGTGGTAGTGGGTGACTTTGAAGGGGAGGAAGGCATTGGGTGGGTTGGTTTGTTTTGGGTTTTTTTTGTTGTTGGGTTTTTTTTTTAACTTTAGCCTTAGGTCTTATAACAGGTGCTATATTCTAAGCCAGCAGTTTTTACTGTCTGTGCTTGGAATTGGTGCTAAATCTGTTTCAGAAAGCAGCTTGTAGCAGCAGGTCTCATGAGGTTGGCTCAAGTACATCGCAGACAGAAAGAAGTTTTTTGTTTATATAGAGACTTAAAAAACAATCTAGTTTGTGACTGGCATGGTTCCAGTGACTAAAGACATGTTATCATAATGACATGTGATAGAATTTGCACTGTATGGCTTGTACACATTAAAGGGGAGGAAAAAACCCCCACAACTGATTGCTATTTTTTTACAACTGTTTATCCAGTGAGATCAGGGGCCAGTTTTTCAGGTACTCATATAATGTTTCAGTTAAGGCATGTTAGTTAGCTTTGCAAAGGAACCTAAAGGGTCTCAGCTACACAACTCAAGATGGAGAAGCTTTTTATCATAACCCAGGGTGGGAGCAAACCCAACTAATATGATGCCATGTAAATCTGAATACAAGATGAGTGTAAGTGGTCAGAATTCATGTAGGGTTCTCTTATGAAGAGCTGGAAGGAGAATATGCTCCGGTTAAGCTAGACATAGTAAGTTTGTTAAACTTGGTAAATCACAGCTTTGAACTGTGGAACCATGTTGTATGATATCTACCAGGAATTAAAAATGGTTAAGAGCCTGCAAGGGTTGGTGGTATCTTGCACCTGATTGAGGACAAAGTGGGAATGCAAACCTAGTTGCAGAAACTGCTCTACAGAATGGTGGTATCTGGGAAGTTTAGTAGCTGTGCAGCTTGCTGTGAGCTCCCACAGCCTGTGTGGATGCTCAGCCCTTGCAAACTGTTGTTTGTTTGGGGAGGATTGAAGTTCTGCTTCCACTAGTTTTATTAACTTGTACAATGAGACATCGATGAAGCCTGCAGCTTGTTTTGTAAATGCTGTCCAACTATTTCTTTTATATTTTAAAATTAATCTAACAGACAATATAACATTTCTTCCCTCAGTCTTCTTTAAACACAAAGACATGGTAAGATATCATTCCTACAACAGTTTTTCAAGGCTTGATTGACCTGAGGCAAGAAACTTGCCTGCTTTACATGGAAAAAAATCCTTGATAATTCCAGTTCAGAGCTCTCCAAGTTTTTGTGGTTGTAGCATGAGCTTCTATGCCTGTTGGCAGTAGCACACATGCCATCCAGTCAGCATCCACGGATTAGCACCACGGATGCTGACTAGTGTATCAGATGGTGTGGAAAGTTTCCACGATAGTTAAAATAGATATCCATACCTGTATGTAAGCTGAAGGAGGGCTGTTGTAGTTTCTCAACAAATTCAGGTTGATGTTTGTTGGTAGCTCTATAGTAAGTACTTTCTACTTCTGCCTAATTATAACAAAAGGGCAAAAAACCACCTCAAAAACCCTGGGAAGAAAATGGGTCTGTTGAGAGCATATTGCAACTACACAAAGCATACCAAAAACCCCAATCTTGGCTCTAAGTGATTCTCAGATAATAGCTAAGACTGCCAGAAGATGTTCAATAACAAACAGACCCTGAACATCGAGCTGGAAGTGCCAAATTCCTACCAAGGTGCTTAGATCCTGCTTCTTCCAACCAGGCTTACTAGGTTGGAAAACTGCAAGTGCCTAGCAGCAAGGTGATAATGCACAAGAGGAAAGTTCTTCACAAGTAACAACAGGAGAAAAATTTTTCACAATGAGAACTATCTGCCACTGCAATAACCTTCCCAGGGAAGTGGTGGATTCCCCAACATTGGACACTTTTAAGATCCATTTGGACAGGGTGCTGGGCCATCTTGTCTGGGCAGTGCTTTTCCAAGAAAGGTTGTACCAGATGATCCTTGAGGTCTCTTCCAACCTGGTATTCTATGATGATGATAACTTTCTAAGTATAAATAAAGTTAGAGGTTGTTTGAGATACTGTTATATCAACCTCATGGAATAAAATCACAATGAGAATCATGGAGAAGATAAATAAGTTAGCCAAACATAATCACATGCAGGTTGTTGAGCTTTTTTCTTTTTTTTTTAGCAGGGAGGATAATCATTAACCTGGCTACAGCTGCCTTCCACATCTGTAAAATGCTGTTATCTTCAGAGATGAAGTTTCCTGTTGAGGAGTGCCAGTATTTTGTTTTAATTTCTTGGTGGAACTCTGTGGCCAGGGAAGCAAGCGCAATGACTTGTTGCATGATTTTTAGTTCTCATTAGATCACTACGGTGTCAGCATCCTGTTTGCCAGATGGTGGTGTCAGACTGCAGGGGCCTAAGGCAGACACACACACCCCCCTAAAGGGCTGTGACAGCATCTGCCTAAGAGACCTGTCCAGTAGCAACATCTGCTTCTCTTCTGTCTCTCACCATATTTGTCACCAGGGATGCTTCTGAGGCTTACATTACATTCAAGCTGTTTATTTTTCTCTGGCTTCATTACATCCATAGTGTTGTGAGGACTAAGAGACTAGTCTAGATACAGCTGACCTTCCCCCCCCCACCCCACCCTGCACCTTCCCCCCCTTTATTCCTCTAAGGGTTTTTTTGAAGAAGAGGTTTTTGTCTTTGACAGTTGGGATTGCCTTGTTAAGTGACTAGTCCTCTGGAACCATGGCCTATAAAACAGAGACAAAACAGTATTTGAAATTACTGCTTGTAAATGCAGTTTGCTTTGGATAAAACAGTGAGATTCATGTTACTGCATAACTTCTAATTCCACATACTCAGGATGATTATGTAGAAATCAGTTCACATTTATTTCATGTGTTATGTAGAACAGTGATTGGCCCTACATGCGATCATATTCTTGATGTAATTATATACTATTAGTGGTAAAATGTGAGTAAAAGTTACATTTATATCTTGTAAATTACGTTGTATTGCAGCCTATGGCTACCATGGATACCCTGACTTTCCCTCCCAAAGCAGGGACTGGTAAAAAGGAAAGGGAAATGACTCAAATGGTTCCCTTCCTATTGACTTCAAGGTAACTAGTTAGAATGACATAGTGTCTCTGACTCCATCCAGCAGCTTCTAGAAAGTTTGAAAGATTTACTGTAAGGATCTTGACTTTGCAAACCTTGTACCTGACCTTTCAGTGAGGAGTGTTGTGCGTTTTGGGGGAAAGAGTATTTTGGTCAAAAGTCTGTTTATAGAATTCTCATTTGAGGGTACTCTGAAATAATCTTTAAAACCTGTTGCTTTTAGTTCTGAGTAGCATGTGAGAAGCTCTTATGAGCAATATGCATTTTTGTTACAAATGGAAGACTGAATCTTGCAGAAAGAGGCATTGCACCGATTTGAAAATACGCTCCTTAAGTCTTGAATTGGAGCACACAGATTCCTCTAACACATTCCCAGCCTCCTCCCATCTCATTGCTGCAGCATGTTACATTTGACAGCTTTGATGACTTCCTAAGGGGTTTTGCTCCAGGGTGTGTGATGATTGCTGCCTTTGAAGTCTTTGAAGACTTGGAGTAGGAAGACAGGTATGGAGAGCAAGGCACACCACAGCTTGGTAGGAGTGGAGTAGGGTCCAAAAGTTCAATGGCTTGTCCTAATGGAACGGTTCGTTTGTTCTCTGGTTGGTGACTTGCCAAAAATGGTGTCCTAGAAACGTGCTAATGATAAGTAAACCAGCATGGCAAGCTTGTGAGTTTTAGCCCAAGTGGTTGTGGGTCTTTTTCCTTTAAGACTTCTGTTCCTGGAGTTCAGGCAATCTTTCTTTAAGTAAGCAACATCCAGCTTCCAGCCCTTGTGAAGAGAGTTCATGGACATGACCCAAGCCTACACTGTCAGAAGGTGAACACTGCGGATGCATGTTGGGCTGCCTCACTAAGGTCTGCTGCTTTGCTGTGAATCAGGGCTGCAAGCAGCAGTGGATTTTTTTTTCAGAGATGTCTATGTATTGATAGCCATAGGCACAGATTTCTTGTGTGGTCTTGATTATAATGATAATACTTGTGACTAAGTGTTGGTTTTTGTTTCTTTTACTTTAACATGATAAGTAGTTTTGATTTTTTTGTTTGTTTGTTTGTTTGTTTTGTTTTCCCCCTTCCCTCTTTTCCAAATTGTTCTGCTGACTTAAAGGACGACTTAAAATGCACTTATTTGAAAATGTGGTCATTTTACACTTGATTCTGTGTTTTAGGGTGTGAGTTGTCATATTGGATATGAATATATTTTCATGGCCACCTTGTTCAAGAGGCTTGTAAAACAGGTTTGACTCGAAGTGACCATTTGAACTCCACAAAGTAGTTTAATCACACTGAAAAACTTGTTTCTTTTAATTAAAAATGCATACATAATCTACTTCCCTGATCCCTGATATTACAGCTTGTTCTTCCTTGTCTCTTTTTTTAGGGCATGTTTTGTTTGTTCCTAAACACTGGATATGCTGGGTCACTGAACTGTTACTCCAGGAGACATTGCTGAGAGGATGAGCTGGACAGACGTTACGATGGCAAGCAGGAATGCAATGCTTTCCCAAAAATCTCTCATCTAGGGAAGCACGCACATACTCTACCGCAAGAAAGCAACATTTGGGGCTCTTTAAACCCCTGACTGTAACCTAGTCCAGCTTTCTCTGTGCCTGCTGAAAGAAACATATCTTCCATACCTTTAAAGCAGATTACAAGACTGTCCTCCCCAGTATCTTCCTGGATACTTTAGCAGCCCCTACAGATGCAAGATGATTGACCTAAGCTTCTTAACAGAGGAGGAACAAGAGGCAATAATGAAAGTCCTGCAACGGGATGCAGAGCTTAAACGAGCTGAAGAAGAGAGAGTCAGGTAAGGAAACTGGGTTGTTCTGGGAAGACCTACACAGTTCATGTACTGAGTTACCTGGAGCACAGAAGTAGGTAAAAACAATTGTGGCTGAGGTTCCACAGTATATGTAATTTAGAGATTTTTACTGGATGAAATGCCTCTGCCGCACAAATGATTCATTACTGGCCAAGACTGACTGTTGATTTGGACCCTCACAATTCCCTAAGGGGCCAAAGCACACTTGGTACACATCTGGCTTGTTTTCAAGTTGGTTTCAAGTATCAAAACCTTCACAAACTGAACTAATGTAAAATAAGTGGGAGGGATTTGGTTCATAAAGAGCACTAGTGCCCCAAACAAACAGAAAAGTCACTATAGATGCAGTCAGCAATATGCCTGAATGATGAAGTTACACCTCAAGCATGTGGAGCGTTGGGGCTGCAGTCCAGAGGAGGTACTAACACTACGCTCCATTGTCAAAAGAAGTGCTTGCAATCCACGGCTAAAGCAGAAGATTGGTCCCTGTTTAGTTTGTGGTGTCACAGACAGAGCAATGTGGTGTTATTCTGGAGTGTTTTGTGTGCTGGGAGGTTTCCCTAGAGCTACTATTAGCGTAACTGCCCTGAATAGAGATGTATGTATGGAAAGCAGCATCCTGGATGATGACTTTGAGAGAGCCATCTACACAGGTACAAATAGCACTTGAATAGTGGTTTCAGCTAATATGGATAGCTTCCTGCTCAAGAATGAGGATTTTGGTAGTCAGGCGCTTTTTTTTTTTTTTTTTCTCTCCAGTGTGAAAGAAAGTATGCATTACAGGATACACAAGATGACAAGAGGTAGAATAATGAAAGATGAGCCTTAGATGCTGAAAGGTCAAAATGCTATAACACAAATAGATGTCTACAGGTGTCTGATGAGGCAGAATTTTTCTTTCGTTGATTCAGTAATCTTTAGAATTCCTTCTCATTGTGATGTTCCTCATGAAGACATATATTTTCTATTTAAATATCTTGAAATCATTCCAACCATGATGTATCAGTGATGTTTCTCTTCTGAGAAATATTTTCTGACAAATGACCTCTGTGTAGGCATACTCCACAGCAAATGAACAGCAGCCTACTCCTTGCCCCAAGAGCAGTGTTCATTTTGCTGCTTATGCTTGTGCAGCCTTGAAGTTGTTTGGTCAGCATGTTGTTGAGTTATTCCTCTTGCTCCTTTCTGTGTAAGAGCAATAAAGGGCAAGTCAGTAGCTTCTCCTGGTTAAAAAGCTTTTCCTCTTGAGGCATTTGCTTCACTAAGTCTTACATTCATGAACGTAATGAAATCAGTCATTACAGGCAATGTTCCCAATTTTTTTTCCAACTATCTCACTGCAACCTGAGGAGGAGATGTTTTCACCACATAGTTTTGTCTCCTGCTTCAAAAAACTGAATTTGCTGAAACAGAACGGGCATTTTCTTCTCTTTAACATAGGTAGAAAAACACTGACTTTAAACTTGGAATGGTACAACAGTGCCAGTTCTGAAAGTGCTCAGGGAAGGTAATTGTAGACGTGAGTTTGAAAACAGTATCTAGGCAAACACACCCTTCCTGGAACAGAAAATCAAAAAAGCCACTCTCAGCAGTGGTCTGAAAGGGCTGTCGACAAGTATTTTTGTCTGTATAACTTCACTTTTGCCATTTGTAATTCTAGTTCGAGAGGGTGTGGTGGAAAATGCAAGAGACTGCAGGTTGTAGCAGCCTGTAATCAGCATGTTTGTTTCTACAATGAAATGTTTCTTCTGGTTTCTGAATATTATAAGTTCTGAGAAGCTGGAAGCTTACATCTGAAACTGATTCTTCTTCATAGATGTGGCACGTTGAGCTTGTGTTTCATATATTAAAACAGTACCTGAATTGTATCTCTAGCAAAGGAGGTACAGTATTTTAGTTTGAATTCTACTGCCTTGTACACTTGGAAGATTCCAAGAACTGGGATCGAATGTCATCATACAAACATCAAACCCTAACAAGGTGTTGTTTGTATGTTTATATAATAGAAGTCTTTTAATGTAATCTTCTTCCCTCTAGAAGAAATTCTGAGGTTTGAAGGTGTTCTAATAATCTGTTCCATCTATGGAGTCTGTGTGCTTTGTGCCTGGAGTGTGGCCAAACTGGTAACATGACAGAATCCTCTTTGAGCAATTCTTAGTGGAATTTTACACATCACCTGAAGTCCCTTCTCTGCTAACAGCTCCTAATATTGCTTATCTGTAATAAAACTGAGCTGGTTAGACTGGCCCACGCAGCCTCCTTAGGCAGTCTGCTTTAATTCTTGGTTTGTTAGTGCTGGAATAGGTGTTTGCCCAGTCCTGTGATTTTTCCTGTGTTGGTCTGAATTGGGCTGATAGTTTTAGCAACAGCATCATCTTGTGAGCAGCGTGCCTGTTTCTTCCCTGATCTGTGCTGAGGCCTGTCCCAAAGGAAAGGGTATACTGATGTTTTCTTTTTGTGGGCAAAAAGGGTAATGAAATCTCTGGTGACAAGAGGGTGTGGTACAAGGAAATCGAGAGACACTATATCCTTTTTTTATTCCTAGGGCAAGAAGATGCCTCTCACCCCAGGAGCTACTGCCACCCCCTGAATGGCAGTATTGCTTGGGAGGTGAAAAATGGTGCAAAATGGAAAAGTTGAGTGACAGCTTGTCAAGACCAGAAGCTGGTTTTCAGCAGTAGCTTCAGCAGAGCCTGTAACTCTCCTTACAGTTGTGTAGCTCAGAATTAACACAGTTTCAGCCCCTTGCTGGAGACAGTAACAAACAGATTTAGATGTCTGAAGTCCTGGACTGTATTTGGGTGATTCTCCAGTGGTGGAGTGGCTGGCCCCTGGCACCAGCGTGTCTGAGGCAGAAAGCCATTGTGGTTGCCTTTGTGACAGGGCTGCCTGCTGTGGCTATCGGCCCTTCCCAGCAGAACCTCCTGGCAGTGCTGGTGTGGGCCACGCTTGGGATTGTTTGCTCACTGTGCAAACTGAAGGAAGCTAATGATAGGGGAAATTCTGATGTGGAGTTGTTTGTGTGGTGGGTGGGGGCCACTGTGTGCCAAACCCCTTTAATACATACATTGGTGTGGCACTGAAAAAAAAAAAAAAAAAAGAAACCTTCAGGGATCTGATTCTGCTGGGTGCTGCATACACTTAACCTTTCTCACAATGTTCAGTGGGAGGCCACAGCTGATAAAACCCTAGTGTGAAGGGTTTTTTTATTCTGGTCAGCTTTAACGTATATTCTCTGCAATCACTTTCCAAGGCAGTTTTCCTTATGTTGTAGACTGTTGGAGTGCTGGTTTTTGTTTCTTAGGATGGGATATATTTAAAATGTTGAGGTGAGCTGAATATTGGCATTGGGGGAACTGGACTTACCACTGTAGCACGAAAATGACATGCAGTGACTGTCACCAGAATACAATCTTAAAATCTTCATACAATTCTGTTAGATGTAGCAGTTTTTTGAGTGTGTGCTTAACAGAGGCAAGGTTCCTGGCAGAGATGATTTTGAACACGTGTGCCAGTTCAAGTTCAAGGCTGATTGAAGATAGAAGAGTTTAGAGATGCTGTCAAAGCTAACCTTCTAATTTCTGAAAAGAATTACCCATTTTTCCTACTTTGCCTCCAGCGTATTTCTTACAAATGTTCCAGAAATTTTCAAAATGTCCTCGGTATCCACTCAAATGATTGTGGCAGCTTTAGTGTCCGCATAGCTAGGTAACTAGGCACCAATTATAATTTCATAATTTTGAAGTATCACTCTTTCTTATTGCCATACAGTATTTAGGGACTCTTTCTAAAGCTGAATCTCTGCAAAAATTTTCATTTTGCTGGCCCTCCACCTCTTTTTCTTATAAACTCCTTAACATATATAATCTGTACTATGTCATGATAAAAGTTTGGGCATCTGTAAATGAATGTAAAAATAACGTGGAAGAGTTGTGTCACACAGGCAGGGCGAGAGCACAGTATGTTTGTATGTGCTCTGCACTCTGTCCTGACCAGGAAACAGAATGGCCCTTCATGTGACTGGTTGAGGTCTCTTAGGCTGGCCATCATCCCTTCTGATCCACTCTGAAATTTTGAAAGCTTGCTTGTGCTCTGGATCAGGGATGCCACAAATAACAATAACTTTCTCTAAATTTAGAGCTAAGGGTATGTTAAGATCCTGTCAGAGCATCCCCTCTAGCAACATGATTCTGAGGTTCTTCTCAGGGTACTGATGTTATCCTTAAGCTTTGGTGGGTTCAAATTAGTCTAGTAATAACCAAGTGTGACCAATGAGAAAGTAAAACTTACAGTTCTTGTGGAGCTGATTTTAAAAACAGATTTTTTTTTAAAAAACAACTGACTTGGACATCTTTATTTCTTGTATTTTTAGGTCATACATCTGTGTCAACAAGTAGTTTGCTTACAATGTGAGCAAAGTGTTGGGTTTTTTTTTATTCTGAAATTAACTCCACCCATAGTGATAACAAAATCTCTGTAGGCTTGTTTATTGTAAGAGACTAAGAATTAGGTGTCTTGGACTCTTTTGCTGAAAATTCAAGCTGAGAGATCTTAGCATCTCCTTGTCAAACAGAGAATCTGCTTTCACACACTGCTTGAACGTAGGAGAAATAGAAATTAATTATTAATAACTAGTTCTGAAATCAGTGTCTAGTGGTCGTACCAGGGACTTCTGAATAACTTTTAACAGGCTTGCCTGTTAGTAATTATAGTGTGTTACAATGTTAGTAATTATAATAGCATATACATGAGCTGTGTGCTTAGAGATTGCCTTCAGCCAAATCAGGGACATCCTGTAAGCTCTTTCCTCACACCCTTAGTTGGCTGATTTCTTTCTAGCTGTGCAGATCTGCTGAAAGAGAAGGAGCTCTGTCACACTCTGAACAACCTGGAGTACTTCCCCAAAGGAGCTTGAGGCTAAGACTGTGCTTGCATGCTGCCTGTAGTTGCCTGCCTGCCTTTGCTTGGCTCTCTGTGGTGGTTGTGTAGGATGAAAGCAGCTCAGAGGCATTTCCCATTGTCAAAGACAGAGGGGATCCAGCATGTCAATTCAGCAACAGCCTTTTTTCAAATAAATGAAACTTGGTCTATATATATTCTTTTTTTAGCTTTATCAGTTTAAAAATAATTTTTTTTTTAAAAATGCTTGGTTTAACATGTTAATGGGGCAGGATTTCAGAGACATTTGGTCATAAAGTATCAAGTAGCACAGTTGCTGATTTCTCAGGTATGTTAAATACACCCAGATGAGAATGCTCCTCTTTGGGCTGTAAGGTGCACCTGTCTGGGCAGAAAAGGATAAGCTCATGCCTAGCAAAATGTGCATGCCATTATTTATCCTTTTTAACAAAGTCAACTGATATAAGAATACTGTGGGTTTAGTGGGGAGGTTGGTTGTCGCTCTCCAGAGATTGGGGGGGGGGGGGGGGGCATGTGTGTGTGTAGGGGGTGGTGGTGGTTGTAGAAAACACAACAAAAAAACAAACCCCAAACCAAACCCACCTTATTCTGAGCAAACTTCTTTTTTTGCTGAAGTTTCCATTTGTCACTGAACAGACAAAAAAGTAAGTGGGCATGTATCTTCCAGAAGGCTTTCTGCATCCTCTGTGGTTTCTACCAGGTTTATCAGGTCAAAGTGACAGTGAACTACCTTGGTCACAGCCCACCTTACGAAGAGCCAGTAAGAAAAGCAGGGCTGTTTTCATTTTCCTCTGGTGAGGTAACTGGGGATAAGGAAGAAACTGTACTTACTGGTTTTGGTAACGGACATGGCATTGGACTATACTGGGAACTGGGCTGATACATTTTCTTCCCAGTATTGATTGCTAACTTGTCTATTATAATAGTAGCAGATGGATTATCTGACTGGATGATGCTTGTCTGGAACAGTTAGTGAAGCAGAGTGGATGGGGCTTACTTTGTGTGGTAGAAGAGTGTGCTTTAGCAAAAAAGTGGTTACTAATAAGGTTTTTTTAACCTCCAAGTTGGGTACTCCCTCAGTAATTTTTTGTACTGTAGGGAAAACCATACTGTCTTGGTAAGATCTATCCCATGTGCCTGGAACTGTGTTGTATTTTTGAGTGCCAAACCAAAACCTTTGTCTTCAGAGTAGATTAGCTTTCATTTGTAGCTTGCCTGAAATCCTAAAATGCTACCTGTTCTTCAGCACAGAGTCAATTTCTTGGAGATACCCTTGCTGGTAATGTGAAGAAAGCTCTGATGCAGGCTCCTCTGCTCACTTACAGTTTCTTCTATGTGTCCCATAGGCTGTCATTTGTTCAGGGTTGTTTTTATGCTTTACACACCTACTTTTAAAGCCTATAAAGTACTGGGAACACAGTGTTTGAGCAGAACCTGTGAGTGAATGCACATACTTTCTAGCAGCCTTTTCTCCCGAGATTCAAGTTGTCCTTTACTGCTGTCCAGGCTGACTCTAATACCAAATATGTATTGTCATAGCATAGCCGTTCATTCATTGTGAAGGTTTTGCTGTTTGTTTGGATTACTTGTGGGTTTTTTCTTCCCCCCCCCCCCCCCCCCCCCGCGGCAGGTTTACTTGGGTTGTGTATGAAGAGGGAGGGGAGGCCGTTGGGGAGCCTCTGTGCAAATCCTTTAACACAAGCAGACAAACAAAACAGTAGGAGGCTGTTCTAGAAATGAAACAAGTGGAAGCTAATAGAAACTGTGAAGGCTGACAGACCTTGAAAGACTTCTAACTCCTGCACTCTGTAGCCTCAACAGTCTTCCTACAGATTTCCTGAACGGAATAAAGTTAAGCTTCCATATAGTAAGAAGTGCCTACACAAATTTACATATTCCGTGTGTCTGCCTAGGGAGTATTTAATTACATAATTTATAACACATTGCTTGTAAAATGAAGCGCCCCATGTATGTTCCTCTTCTAGGAGAGAAATCATGTATAGCAGGGTTAATCTGCTTAGTGTGTGTGTGTTACTGACACTTGCTCAGCACAAGAGTTGGGATCATAGTTTTTGTTCTGGATTCTGGTGGAGACCATATTTCAATGGGCAACAGAGCTGCCTGCTTTCACTTCTTCAAAATCAATCGACTTCTCGCACCTATGAGCATGTAACTCGTGCATTCTAATGTTCCAGGCCTGGATGTGTCTGTCTTCACTTCTCACTTCAGAATAAATGTCAGTTGGTTTTGTTAGTCATCAAGATTTGTGCTGACTACAGTCTAGCTTGTTCTCCAAGGATCCAAAAGCAAGATGCTAATTTAAATTAATTCGTCAGGGTGTTGTTTGTAGATTTCACACACCCAGACTTCTGAATAGGCATAAAATGGAAGAACATGCATGACTACAAACAGAAATAGACTGCCTTTTTGTCATGTTTCCACCTACTTCTACTTACCCAAAACCTCCCTATCTAAAGAGACCCCAAAGGCAAGAATTAGAGGTGTTGTTGATGAGGTACCAATCATCAATTGGGGAAATGTTGCATAACCCCATTGGCTTGCTTTTATTCTTCCTAGTATAGCTCCCAACCAGTTTAAAATTATAGTGCTTTATTGCTTAAACCAATAAAATAGTAACTGATATTTTTGAAAGTCATGTGTGTGCAGCTATTGTGCAAAAGGAATAGTCCATAATCCCAATTTGGGACTACCCATTACAAATGTTTTGGGTGTAGTTCTCTAACAAATGCCAAACCAGACTTTTTTCCTACACCTTATCTAGATATGTGCAGATTAAAGAGGCAGGCTCATGCAAAGTGGAATGTTTAAACAATTACTCATTTTGCCTTGTAAACATTTTATGGCTGTTTCCCACTTTCAAAGATGGAAAAAAAAAAATTCTAATATGAATGTTTGGCACTTACAATGCCTGGTCTAATATCCTTTTACTCCTATTCTTGCATGAGTGATACCTCAAAAAGTTTATTTTGTCTGTTTTTGAAAGGTGACCCAGAACCTAAATCGTTTGTTGTCATTTTTGTTGGTTTGGGGCTTGTTGTTATACTTGCAGCAAATAGGACTGAAGATAAATTCCTCAAAAGTCTTTTGCCTTCCACTTTCTCTAATCATTTGGTATTTAATTTGCAGGAGGGAGGTTTTGGAAGTGAGTTTGTAGATAAGATGGGGGTATCAGGCTTTGAAGGGCCTTTAATTTGCCACCTGTCATGGGGGTGCTTTTTCCATATGTTCAGAATAGGGCATGTGAGGTGCAAATGAATTTGTCTCTTTGAGCCAAACACCCTGATTTAAGTGCTGCTTGGTTTGTCACAAGAAGTGACAAGGATGTGCTGGCACCACACAGACTCTCCTGTCCAAAAAGCTGAGTTTAAGCTGTTGATTGAAGAATGAGGCAATGAAAGAAGTTATTAAGATGTCAGTTGTCATATCTTGCAAATCCTGTGGTAGTTTGTAATATGGACTATGAATAAGGAGCGTACAGGAGAAGGAATTAGGAGGTACTGAGGAGGTGTAGCTGAACAGTTTTAGATACAGGCATGTATTTCTAGGCACTGTTGTTACAAAAAAAGAAATAGAAGTCATTATCACTTTGCCCTAACACGCAATGAGCTATTACACTTGCCTGCAAAGCGTAAGATAAACCATTCTGGATTTGTTGATAGGAAGGTTGACAGGGGCTGATTATATCAGAGTAGATTTTCTGCCTTACAGTAGAACCTTGTGATCCAGCCCACTATCAGATGTTCTGGAGGTGGGGAGAAACAACCCAGTTAATACACGTGGAGATTCTGTTTGCCTGTAGAGTGCCGGACAGTCTTGGCATGAAGAGTTTATCATCGTGCCATCAAAAATGTTTCATCTAGGCTTAGTGGAAAAGCCATACTGAGTAATGGGGAAACTCAGGTTTATTTTAAAAGAGGATTTTAGAGTGGACTCCTTTTAACTATGTGCCTTCATTTTTCTTAAGTTTGATGTTCCTATACGAAGAAATAGGCACTAGCTCTATTATAACTTCAGGCTATTTCACTCTGCAAACTGCAACATATGCTAACTGGCATTTTAACAGACCACTGAGGGACTCCAGAATACATGCTTACATCATATGTAAAGCTGTTATTCCACGTTCTCCTAATTGCAGACTTGGAATCTGAATCTTAATCTGGATACCTACTAGTTATTTGGTCACCAAGAGGAAAAAAATCATTATGACAACTTGGTTAGCCTTTCGATTGACTGGGGAGCTGGCGTAGAATCAAGTGTTGGCTTCTAATCCTGTTATGGTGTGCTGGGAGGCATATGTAGCAGTGGAAAACCATGGCTGCAGCCTGATTTCTCCACAATTCCTTTCAAGGTAAACCAGAAGCCAAGATTTAGAACTATTTGTCTTTCTGATAATAGAAATTTACTTCTTTACTTGTAGCTGGGGAATACCTGGGAATAGCTTTAATATTTAGGTTGCTTTTAGTTCCTCAAAAGATGGGACTGAGAGGCTAAATACTTCTTTCAAAGAGATGAGTAAGCCAAGCTAATAAAGATCAAGTGCTATCAAGGTGAGAGAGAAGGCAAAAGTAATTTGTAAGTCAGGTACTGCGAGCTTCTGCTGTTTCTCACTGTAGAAGCCCTATCAGCAAGGTGAGTTGTTTGTAAAAATCGTAGTCTAAATTAAGAGCATGTTTATACCTTTGTTAGTAAGCATTATTATCTCCTAAAGTCTAGAAGGCTTGTTGAGCTGGTAGAAATAAGGTACACTAACTTCCATAGGCAGCAAGTGGAGGTGGGAGCAAGGTGCCCGACATTCACTGCCAGCCAAAATGACAGCAGCGTTGGCCATGGGTGATATTTAATGCATCTAGAGCCGTGACAAATCCACGCATCTGTCCTGCTTATGCTATGTTACTTGGTCACAGATCTGAGAGTCCAACAAGCAGGTAAGTAGGCTGACACAGTTGAGAGGCCTGGGATCCTGTCCACTGCCACACTGATTTATTGGTTTGAGCTGACTTGTAAAGGTCTCCTACCACACCCTAGTTTCAGTGGTTGAATACAAAGGGGAAGGGAGAGAGCAATGTCTGAGGTAAAATGGTTGAATCAAACGGGGTGAGGGCATTGAATACTTGTCCTGTGACTCAGTACCTTCCCATTAGCTAACCTCCCTTGTCATGTGTTGTCATAGTGCCCTGAAGCACTAGCTGGGGTCAGAGCTCTGCTGCCCTGCAGGCAGTAGAAAGAGCTGAAAAGCCAGTTCCTAGCCCTAAGGAGCATCTGGTCTGAGGAGACAAATAACACCTGGGAAAGGAGGTGAAAGGGAGAAGCAATATGTGTAAAAAGTTCTTGCATGCCATATTTTCACTATTCCTACTGGTTGTGTTCATAAGCTGGCTGAGCAATGAGGAGTTGGCTCATACTTGAGTAATATATTTGCTTGAGGGAAGTTACGGCTGTGTTCCTGCTTCATATGAAAAGACCTGGAGCATATGAGAAGCGTGTATTTTGGCTCTTAGAGAAGCACAAAGTTATAAGCCAGAGGAAGGGCCCAATTTAAATGGCACAGTAATGCTATAGAAGGTTGAATCTCGGCATTAAAAATGCCAGTGTTGACCTCAACTCCTTGCAGCCTCAACTCTGTGTAGCTGATTCAAGACAGAAGACTTTTACACACCTAGGAGGATCTGACTGTTGACAGTACTTTCAAAAAGAAGTTTAGGTATTCAAATTCTAATATAGCTGATGCATTTGAATAAGCCTTTTAATTTCTGGTCATACAAGGATGAAGGAGAAGTTGAGTGGTAGATAAGAATGGTCTGTCTTAGTGTGGGCTTTGGGACCGGCTCAGTGTCCTTTCTCTGCTGTGAATGGTTGTCTGTACTTGACAATCAAATCTACCAGCTATAATAAAAAAGTTGTCATCATAGCTAATTGATTGCACTAGAAGTTCCTTCTCCTGAATTCATGAGCAATACAGAACTGGCATGAACCTCCTTGGGCTTGGACTAGATGACCTTTGAATGTCCCTTCCAATCCAAACCATTGTGTGATTGGCCATCAGGCCTGTGGAAGATGGCACCATCCCACAGCAATGGGACTGTGTTAGCCTTAAAAGTCTCTTGAGTAATGTGATTTGTTTTGATTTCTTCCTTGGGCTCTGTTATTAGCTTGTTTACTGAAGGAAAGGACATAAACAGAGAAGGCAGACATGACTTTTTGATTAAGTCCTCTCTAAATCTGTATAGCAACTTTCCTGGTCTGCAGGTTAGTCTCCAGGCCATGTATAAGCATATGCCTACTGTGTTGTGTTATATGCCTAATGAGAAAAGAAAACAATCTCTCAAATTGCACACAGCCACTCCTTTGTAAAAGTAGAGTGACCCTGAAGCCTCAAAACAAATTATTGAACGTTTGCTTCACAGTATTTAAAATTGCCATGATGTGATGGAAACGTATAGATTAATAAACTGCACAAACTTATTTTGTTGTTTCTTCCATCTGATGTTTCCTTTCCTTATAACTCATCGTATTCATATAAGGATTTTTGTGTAACCTGTGGAAAAAATGGCACCAGCTTTCCAGTGCATTTTTGGAATGTGTGTGTAAAAGGAATGCCATATGAAGAGCCTTAAAAGGCATCTTCTGAGCCCAAAACAGCCATGGACTTAATTTTGGCACAGATTTCTTATGCTGCCCTGCTAGCTTATCTCAATTTTAACTTCGGAAAACTGGTCTTTGGAGGTCAGAAGTCAAGGTCTGCAGTTACTGGAGACTTCTGCAGAGCTGTCTCTGCTTGAGAGTTTATCATAGCCAAGCATATGATTTTTTTTAAGAGTTACCCTCAGAGCAACAGCTGAAGTAACAGGGCTGAGGCTCTTCCCTCTCCAGCTCATTGTTATCCTTTGGATAATTAAATAAGGAGAGTAACAGGTCAGAAGATGGAAATAGTATGTGGAGACAGCATTTAAAAAACCCAAAGCAACCAAAACACATACCCGCTGCCAAAAACAAAAAAATGTTTTATTCTGTTCACACAGGTAAGTAGATTGTGCATCTCATTTTCTTTTTTTTTTTTTTTTTCTCCCTAGGCATTTACCAGAAAAAGTCAAAGATGACATTCAGCTAAAGAATATGAGTGGGCAGTGGTTTTATGAAGCAAAGTCAAAGAGGCACAGGGATAAGATACACGGATCAGATATTATTAGAGCTTCCATGCGACGGAAGCCTGCCACACTTGGTAAGCGTTTGGTTTACGTTTTATTTTGTGAAGTCTGGCTCTTAGCTAACTTCAGACACTGTTGTCTGTGAAATAAAAGAATATTGGTGTATCTAGAAGGAGAAAATCATGCAAAAAAAGATATTTCCCATGTAGTTTAGAGTGTAAGCTTTCCTGCTTTCCTTCCTCCCAATGCTATGTATTAGAGAGAATTCTGTGTGATGACTCCTAAGAGGAGGGACTGGCTTGTGTTTATATTGTAGGACTAAAAGCCCTCCACTCCTGGACTTCATTCTCATTTCTATTTTTGAGGTCCTATAAGCTATCTTGGAACATGCAAAGAATCAGAGATGGAGGAAATTGCTCTTTAGTATGGATTTCCAAGATTTTGGGTGCTCAGTTTAAGACCTCTGAGGCTTGCTTTTTTTTTTTTTTTTTTTTTTTTTGAGACTAAAGGTACTTCAAGTTGATTTGAAATGGGTAGGGACCATGAGCTAGAGCTAGTGGTGATAACTACTGAAATACATGTACTGGGAGTTCTGGTGGCTAGAACTGGCATCTTGTGTCCAGGTTACCACACTCACTGTCCCCACATCATGGTGGGTGCTCTCAAATCATCTGTCAGAAATGTTTGTAAAAGCCAACAGTGTTCATGTGACAGATAACAGTTGCAGACAATAATTTAATAGTACAGATAGGTAGTCTTATTTTGTGTGTCAGTTGAGTAATGTTGAGAAGCTTGGTGCTTACTTGATAATAAACATTATATTCTGAAATGCTTATTTAAAAAACTCAGAATGTGGGAAGATAATGCATTGTGTTTAACATCAGAAGTAAATACAGTGTTTTGATTGGAGAGAAACAAAACAAAGGAGTAAAACATAAGAGCTGCTCCACTGGATGAGACCAAAAGCTCATCTCCCAGCACCCTGCTGAGAGTGCCTGACAGCATGTGTAGGCTCCAAGGCCAGGGCCAGACTGCAGCCAATTGTGCTTCAGACTTTTTTGAAATAGAGGAGGTATTTCTGAATTATTTTTTTCCTCATTAATTTGTCCAAGAAGTTTTTTAAAGCCATGCCTCTAACATTCACATGTCCTGTCTTGAGGCATTTTAAAACGAAGGTTTTCCACATAAGAAGTGACCATTTCCTTTTCTGGTTTTGAACTGATCACCATTATCATTATCCTACTGACTGGAAAGGGGAAACATAACCCCCATTTTTAAAAAGGGAAAAAGGAAGACCTGTGGAACTACAGGACAGTCAGTCTCACCTCTGTACCCAGCAAGATCATGGAGTGGATCCTCCTGGAAACTATGCTGGGGCACATGGAAAATAAGGAGGTGATCGGTGACAGCCAGCATGGCTTCAGTAAGGGCAAATCATGCCTGACAAATCTGGTGGCCTTCTATGATGGGGTTACAGCATTGGTGAATAAGGGAAGAGCAATTGATGTCATCTACCTGGACTTGTGCAAAGCATTTGACACTGTCCTGCATGACAGTCTCATCTCTAAATTGGAGACATATGGATTTAACAGATGGACCACTTGGTGGATAAGGATTTGGCTGGATGGTCACACTCAAGAGTTGTGGTCAACAGCTTGATGTCAAGCGGAGTCCCATGACAAGTGGCATTCCTCAGGGGTCAGTGTTGGGACTGGTGCTGTTTAACATGTTTGGTGACATGGACGGTGGGACTGAGCGCACCCTCAGCGACTTTGCTGACAACACCAAGCTGTGTGGAGCAGCGACAGGCTGGAGGGAAGGGATGTGCCATCCAGAGGGACCTGGACAGGCTGGAGAGGTGGGACAGTGCAAACCTCATGAAGTTCACCAAGGCCAAGTGCAAGGTCCTGCACAGGGGCTGAGGCAATCCTAAGCACAAATACAGGCTGGGTGATGAGTGGATTGAGAGCAGCCCTGTGGAGGACTTTGGGATATTAGCAGGTGGAAAAATGACTCTGAGCCAGCAATGTGCTCACAGCCCAGAAAGCCAACTGTGTCCTGGGCTGCATCAAGACAAGTGGGGCCAGCAGGTTGAGGGAGGGGATTCTCCCCCTCTGCTCTGCTCTAGTGAGACCCCCCCTGCAGTGCTGTGTCCAGCTCTGGGGCCCCCAACAGAAGAAGGACATGGACCTGCTCAAACGGGTCCAGAGGAGGCCATGAAGATGCTCAGGGGGCTGGAGCACCCCCCTGTGAGGACAGGCTGAGAGAGTTGGGGGGGTTCAGCCTGAAGAAGAGAAGGCTCTGGGGAGACCTTAGAGTGGCCTCTCCGTATTCAAGGGGGACAGGGGGCTGAAACTAGATGGCCTCTAAGGTCCCTTCCAAACCATTCTGTGATTCAGCAATCCCTGGGGGAGAAAGTGAACAGCTGATCTATATTCACAAAACTACATATGATATAGTATACAAGATTTTATAGACTGCTATTCTAATTCTTTCAGCATCTGACTTTCTAGTCTGAACAAAGTTCTGGTTTATTTTGTTACCTTTTTACAGAAAGTGATTTTTTTTTTTTTTTCCTTCCTGAAATTGACTCCCATCTTCTCTTAACCTTCTGGAGTTCTACAAAATCTTTTTGATTTAGAAGGGCAAGACTCTTACTATTCTCACCAGATTGTGCTGAAATTAGCAATCTTTATTATTCTAAATTCTATTAAGGCATTTTACTGTGCACTAGTAAAGCAAGGTACTTCTCTCAATTCTCTAAATGGACTACAGCTTGCTACTTTTTATAGGTTTTGTACTACAACTTAGCTTTGTTTTGCTGTGTCTAATCCTTCAGTGTTACACCACCTCAATTCCTACATTCCTAGATAGGAGTTTGGATAGTGGCAGTTTAGTCAGTTTGAGGTTACTATGTGATGTTTGGGGGTTTTTAAGTTAACAAGAAAAGGCCTGAAACAGAAGAGAATGCAAAAATTCACAGGTGGTTAGTGCAGCATGTTTGTGGTTTTGGCTGGTTTGGGATTTGAAGGTTATGAAAATCAGCTGTAAAATTCTAACTAAATTTTACAGTCATTTATAGCTTAAAGGAAAATACTTAAGGTATATTATGTTGAAGGAAGGTAAATTACTTCTAATCTTATTAATTTAACAAAGGAGCATACTGGTACATTCAGAACTATGTGCAATTGCTTGGTTTCAATGACTCATTAGATGTCAAGATATCTTTATTTGCAGTGATGGATAGCAAAAGTAAGAATAAAAATTTTGCTTACATACTAAGAAATTCTTCATTTTTAAACTGTTGGAAAAGTACAAAAAGCAGTAGAGGAAATAATGTAAACTAATGTTTTGACTCTGAAAGGGGTTATCAGAATAGATTGTGTCCTTCAAAAAGAAATGCAAATGTATTTGCATTTGGTGAATGAGTGGGGCTTTTTGGTTGCTTTTCTTAATACTTAGCTTCTTGTGGTAATTCTATCCATAAGGGATTAGCCACTTGCTTCAATGACAGTGATGATCAGCTTCCAGTTTACTGCTGCAGAAAGAGAATAATTGACTTGATTAACTGAACTTCAACATTTTTAAAGTTTTCTATCATTTAATTGTTTTTATTTCCTCAGGACACTGAGGTTGAATTTTCGGTGTTTATCTAGGTGCAAGAACTACAGGATCAGTCTTTAATATGGTTGTTACAGAAAACTCCTCCATTTAGGATCACTTTAAGGTCTAAAGCAGATGTGCCTGGAGCAGTACATGAAATTTCTAGTAGCATTAAAAAAACCTATTCTTCAGAAGGCTCGAGATCTGCTTCCGTACATAGTTAAAGTGTAGTGGACTTCTGAAATAGCTGTAGGGCTGATTACAAACACTTAGATTTGCTTCTTAAGAAATCCTGTATGAACGTATGGGAGACGACAATGTTCTTGTTTCATGTTTTAGCTGAAGTGAGTCAGAACAAATCAAACAAAGCAAAGAACAGTTGGGTGAGCAATGTTAATAAAGAAGTCTTTGTGCCACCAGAACTACATGGCATTGTGGAACATCAAGAAGATGAACGACAGCTGAAATCTAGTTCAAGGTAAGCTGTCTGTTTAATCACACAGTATGTATACATCAGGACTGGTGAAACTTGTGAGCTGTAAATTCCATCCAAAATACTGTACTTGCCTCTTATTTCAAAGGTCATCAAATGTTTCCCCAGAATTGCTCAAGGAATTCGTGCATGTGAAAGGTTGACAGATCATAGTCGTGTATTGTTAATTGTTCTGCATTCAAATTCTTCTTCAAGGAAAAAGTTGTCAGTGTTGTATAGAATGCTGCCACACGTGTTCTCATGTCACAATTTGGTCTGGTTCCCAGAAGCAAGACCAGGGTTTTCTACTTAGAATGGCTGGCCATGATCAGTCCCTCTGTGCAGGGAGATGATAACCTCTGCATCTCTTCATTTGGTCAGTTAATGAGACCAGACTATTGATTCAGCCTGAATTTTAAGCTTGGATCATGTCAAGAATCAGAGACTAAGAAACAGCTCTTCAGAATTTTCCAGATTTTTGCGTGCACTGTTTAAGACCTCTGGGATGTTTTAAGGAGACCAAACTTACTTCAGGTGGAAAGAACTTTGGACACTTATGGAAAATAATTCAGACTCTATCAAGAAAAATAAGTGTCTTTCTGGAAGGCTTCTATTCAGAGTAAGGCAAGATGGTCAGCTTGGATATGCCTGAATGGCTATAGTTGTTGCAGGAAAGTTGGATAAATAGTTTCTGAACTACAGAGGATTTTGTATTAAATCACTCTGACTCAAGTCTGTAAATGGAGTCAGCTCCATTTTACTTTGAAATATCTTGAGTTGATTTCCAGGAGAGAAATGTCGTCTTCTTAAAATACCTACCTGTAGTAACTCATTGGCTGTATGAAAAGCTCTCAGAAAGCCTGCATTTGGAAAGGAAAGCTGATCTCTTAGCTAGGGTGACAGCAGGTGGAAATGAAATGTCTGTGAATGGCCAGATTCCCCAACGCCATTGAGGAAACAAGAACCAGGGTGTAATACAGATAGCTGTTGTTTGTGCTTTCTGTGAACAGAATGAGGTAAGAGCCAGAGTAACTTCTTTAAGGTGGCTGGTTTACTTCTGGTTGTGCCGTTGATCAGCTCTATAACCTTTTGCTTTCTTGTCTGTCTTCTAAGGCCTTCTCTGTATGTCATCTCTTTTCTCTTTGCAGCAAGGCTTCTCTCCTACTATGCATTTGTACAGTATCTAGTAGCAGTTGAATCTTTCACTTTTGTGGTCTGCAAACTGGGCATGCATGTTCACGATGAATGGCACCGAAGGTTGGTGTAAGTCTTAACAATTATGGCTTGCATTGCTGGTCTTTCTTATCCTTTATGTCCATTATCAGTGTCCTTTATATCCATTATCAGTGAACTCAAAAGGGTATTTGTCATACTCACATCTGAAACCATGCTAAAAAAGGTCAAATAAACTGCTTTGTTATAGACTAGTACAGTAAGGATGATAAAGGTTGCTTATCACAAAAGAGCTTAGCTGTTCCCCCGCCCCCAGGTTGGTTGATAAAGCTGACAGAGTTAGTTGTTACTGAACGTATTTTTTTTAACAGGTGGCTTTTACCTTCAGAAGATTGTTACGGAGTTATTTCTTTATGGACAGCACAAGACATGCTCCCGTTTAATACATCTTTTAGAGTATTTTGCATGTCATCTTGCACATCAGGAAAAGATGATGATACTTTAAAAACAGCACAGCCGTATAATGTAACAGTAAGAATAACAACTCCACAAATTCTGTGTGATTGATAGAGTAATACATTTCATGAACTGCCAGGGCAGCCTTTTTAAAAGTATAACATAACGAGGTTTAAGAACACATAGTTTGGAATATGACGGTAGTGGTGTTTAAATTAAAGTGATTTGATGACTTATTTCAGGTCACAGCCATGCAAAACTTGATAGTTACTGTTCAGGACCCTCTCCTGCCCCTTGCTTCGAATTGTGCCAGAAATTAATTGGCCTGTGTACCTTCTTGATGTGTGCTTACACTCTCACCAATACCCTTTAAAGCAAGCTCACCCAGTCCAGGAATTATGAGGCAGTTGGAAGTGGTTCTTAGGATATGTGGACTGGATGCTTACATGCATTTACTTTGCATAAATACGTGATTAGGTGTCTCAGATTATTTGCTTCTAAAATGTCAAAAGATGAAGCAAGCAAAATGGCAGGACTATGTGCAATCCAATGCTTATGATTTTAGTGTGGACTTATTTCACTGTGACTGAGCTTAGTTTACACAACACATGGGAAGTTTGCAGGAGGTGCACTATGTCTTTAAAATAGTCCTTTTTTCTATTCTCTTAATACCGGGCTTTGAACGAAACCAGCCTGACATGGCTGTGGGCCTGTCTTTTAATGGCAGCAGCTGATCAGGAATTGAGTGGAAACACAGTGCTGGGAAAGCAATAACCCCACCAGTTAGGTGGAAAGGGAAAACCTAGACACCACAAACATTTAATTTGGCTGTTAGAATAGCAGAGCCACAACAAATTAATTGAATCTTCCTGTTGCAATGCAGTAGTCTCAACATGGCTAGAATTAAGAGGATGAGAGAGAGTATCATTCTGGAGTTTAGGACTGCACCAAGTGAGTTCACAGCTTCTAGTGCCCAAATGCTACATGTGATTCGAGCACTTGGACTTTTAAAGCATTTTAAAGTGCTGCTTTCGGGGTAGGTTTGTGGGAGTTGTGGATTTTAGGGTTTTAAGTGGGGTTTTTCCCCCCCCCTTCTCTAAGAGTGGGCTTCAGGCCAGCGCTGGCTGGCAGGCTTTGCATAAACTGAATAACTGCTAACCTGAGGATTGGGGCCAGAAGATAGGTGATTAAAAAATTACCCACGTTTTTTTCTGGATCCTATTCTTAAACCAAACTAATTCTTACTGAATGCAAAGAAAGTTCAGTTCTGGTAGATCTGTTTGTAAACTGCTCAGGGTCAAATCCAGCCCTGGGGCCAGTTCAACTGCTGTTGAGTCAGGGTCCTGCTATATTAGGTGGGACAGAAATCAGCCCACAACTGTATTCTTAAAGTTAGCGTAGTGATCTTTGTCCCCACACCCCAAATACCTAAATTTAGTAATGAAGCTATGATTTTTTTTTTTTTTTTTTTCTTGGGCGTTATATCACTGTGGTACTTTCCTTGCATACCAGAGTTTTTACAAGCCAGGTGTGTGAAGTGCCTTTGAAGGTGTAACCTTGCACAGTTTCCTAGGGTGACTCAGACTGTCAATATTACCTCTGTTCAGTGATATCATCTGTCTATATACTGAATCTCAAAAAAAAGGCAGTGTTAAAGGGGTTTTACTGTTCAAATTAAAATTTGTACGTTGTTTTCGCCAGGCTAGAAAATATTCTTAGCCTACATTGAACAGGTGACAACTGTTCTAGAGTTCTGCGAAGTGAAAAATTTGCACGAAAACCCTGGTTCCTAAAATCCATGTAGTTTTGCTGGAATGATAGGGGTGCTGGATACCTAGATAAGGACACTTCTATGGAGTACCATTAAATTGCACTAGCTTTACTCACACCAGGTTCTCTACTGTTCAGGATGAGCCCAGGAAGGCTTAGGTTTGAGGTTTGGTTTTTTGTTGGTGAGGTTTTTTGTTTGTTTGTTTGTTTTTAAATGGGAGGCTATTTCTGAGTAGACTGTATTAACAGTGCCTGCAAATCTCTAATCCCTTTCTCTATCTTTGCTCCTGCCTTTGCCTTGTTGCCTCTTGGTTGCTGTCCAGTCTGTGTGGAGTTCAGGCCTTCGCTGTGGTTCTTGGCCCTTTTTTTTTCTGAATTGCAATGCAGGAATTTTTTAATCAGAGTGTATTTATCAGTTTGGCTTCATACACTCTCTTAGATTAGCCTTGTGAATGCAGCATATCTGGGAACTGATTGTTCCCACTTTGCTTGCCATCTGTATAGGTTGACTCGTATTTTCAGACCATTTGTTGTGAAATTTACAGTATCCTGGGTGTGGTTTTCTTTTCTCTACCTTGTTCCTTTAGAGCAAGGCTTTCAGTATGTAATGCCAGATGCACAATCCTTAATTATTCTATGGTAAATCTGAAGCAGCATTCCATTAAAATACCATGGGATTGTGTGTGTGTTCAGTGAGACTTAAAAGTTACCTTCCTGCCTGTAAAAACTGCAGACCAAAGAATGTCTTACCAGTTTCTTGCAGCCCAGGGTACCTAACAGTATTTTCTTTATTTTAAATGAGCGAAGGGTTGAAGCAGTCATGACCTAGACCTTAAAAAACAAAACAGAACAAAAAAACCCTACAAAAAAACCCATGTTTGTTTTGTTGGGTAGGAGATGGTGTAGATGAGACACAAAGTACAGGAGCACACAGGTGCTCTTAAAACCACAACCAAACTCAAATGCTTTATAAAAGCAAGAACACAAAGTCTAGTTCATCAGAACAAAGTTTCTTTAAATAAATACATGTATTTTCAGAGTGGAAAAAGAAGTATTAGAACTAAGATTAAAAACTAACGTGGAATTCTATTTTTTGAAAAGAAAATAAAAGTAGCAGTACTGAGATCTTTGGGATCTATTTTTTTTTTTTTAATTTGCAATCAGAGAAGAATAAAAAGAACAATAATGATCTGTTATACCTGGTGTGTGCATATAAGAGGCTGCTGCAGTTAGTGCTGAAATGAGAAAGTTTTTATTTTTTTCACTCACACCATAATTTCCATTACAAGATCAGCTCATACCTTCAGTATGTATCACTATGTGTGGTGGTATATTTCTTAAAGGTGATGTTAAACCAAAAGAGTGAGGAAGAGATCCAGTTGTAATCTCAGCTATAGACTTCTGTATTTTTTTCCTAGCCTTATGTTCAGGCTGCTCGTTACTGTGTCATCTTATCTTCTCCATAATGATTGATGTTTTCCCATTTGTAAAATGGAAGTGATGTCACTTCTCAGACACATCAGTCCAGAAGCCAGTAGCCTTTCAAGGGTGGCTCCCAGACTTTTTTTTGTTTCCTGAACTTCAAGGTTAACTGTACTGTACCCTGGAGAAGATGGGGAAGTTCTTTCCTCAGCAGGGTGGACTGTTGCCAGTTACCTGACTGGAGAGATCTTTGTCCAAGTGAGGAGGCAGCTCCTGTTTGAACCTGGCCCTTGATGAGAGCTGGGAGCTGTTATCTTGTCCTTAGGTACCACGTCTGTCATCAAAAGCATTGTCTTGTGGCTCTGCTGCTTACCAGTCAATATCTGAAAGTCACCCATACCAATGATCACAACTAAAGAAATACTCAGTATTGGAATCTCCTTGTACATCTATAATGGAAAAAACACAGGAGTTGTTTTCCTTCTAGTGTTGAGGCTCTACTTCCTACCTTGAGAATATTATTTTTTCCTGCCTTGTACTGTTTCCCCCATTTCCAAAATCATAAGCACGTAAGTTGGTTTAATGACAGCATTTTCTAGGTAAAGTTAAGATACTGAATGATGTTGTCCTGTAAAGACCATATTTAAATCCACATCTAACTTCCAACTTCAGAAAACTAATGCTTTTTCATATCTGAGATGTTTAGATAATTTCCAAAACAGATTTTTACAAATTGAGTTTGTTTTGGAAAAAATCCCTTACATCATTCTGAAAATAGATTAAATATTTCTTGATATAAAGTGGGAGCTGTCTCTTCTAGCTGTTTTAATTTCTCCTTATCTGGGCTATAATTAGTCAGGGTCACAAGTAATAAATTCACTTATGCTATCAAACAACAGATTTTGTGGATCTTATTTGTAAGAATAGTTTATAAGCTGTACCTCTCAGGGGATGTGTTGTCATCTGTGGCATGTCATGTAGTTGCTGTAGTGGTGATATGGCTCCTGATTTTTCTTACTCAGAGTTTGCAAAACTCCGTTTTTACCAGATTTTGGCACTTTCCTCCACTTTTATACTTCTAAGACTGAAATCAATGTAGGGTAAGGATGGACATGGCAACACTGATACTGTCTGGAGAGCAGCTGTATTACATAAAGCTTGCTTAAAAATCTAAAAGATATAAAAAAATTATTTCTGTCACACCAAGAAGTTGTACTGAATTCTTTAACATGCAAATAAATTTTTGCAAGGAAACAAAGCAGCACGAATATTCCCTTGCTATGGAAAGGAGAAGGCTTGCTTCTAAATCTGATGAGAATAGGTTAAATAGAAAGCTTTAGGTGCCAAGAGGTTATATTTGAGTATATATAAATGAATCTTTGTTTTGATTATTCAAAAAGGCTTAAAGTAATGTCCTGTTTGCTGAAGTTTGTTATATGCTTTTTCTTTGCAGTTCTAAAACAATAACCTCTGTGTTAGACAAACCAGAGGAAAGATCTGTGAAGGCAGCAATCTCACAAGTAAAGGTATGGCTGGTATTAAGTATAGCAGAAGCTATCTTTTATATTTTGTGTGTTTCTTTGCTTCAGTGATAAAGACAAAGATTTGAGGAAGAAAGATAATAAGGTGGAGAAAAAAAAAAAGAGTATTTGTTTGTCTCCCTTTAAAACAAACAAACAATGGAAACTATTCAAAGTTCAGCACCAAAGTGCTGTTATGGCTATAATCAGTGGCTGTCTGTGCTTGATGTTATTTCTAACCACTGGAAAGAATTGTCCTGCTGTGTTTCAGTATCTCTAAAATCACAGAACTAGAGATAAAATTATTTAACTTGCAACAACTTGGGATTTTCAGGTGTCTTTAAGTGGTGGCTTATCTCTGCAGCTGGTGACTTCAAAAAGAACAAGATGAGGCTATCACTAGGAGTTCTGATAGTTCTCTGGTTCATATTGTTTAGGTTTTTTGTGATGTATCCATTTTAAGAGGCATGCTTTCAGGCTCTTTGCTGACAGGGTAGTGAGGCAGAGGAAATCAATGCACTTTTCATTTATTTTGTCAAGACTGTACTGATGCAACACTTTGACTGCAACTATAATGTTTGTTCCTCTTTTAGCAAAGGAGAAATCCATTTAATACCACTGCACCAGGTGATAACTTGAACAGTGGGGAATCAGAAAACAGACCAGCCACTCTACCTCAGCTATCAAAGGGTAAATATACTTATTTAGCATATGACTGTGAATTTCTTGGTGGTGGTTTATATGGAAATTACTTTTACTTTCATTGCTTCTTTTGTAAGATATCAAAACCTGTTTTATCTTAACTACTTGGACCTATCAACTAGTTCATTTCAAACCCCATGTTTTGGAAATGACTGTTTACATGAGTAAGTGGGTTTTGCTTCCTTTGTTTTACTCACAGTTCTAGTCAGTATTAAGCACTCCATCTGAGAGGGCTGTTTGTCCTGAATTGCATTTAAGAGAACAGAGAAACTTCCTTGAATTTGGCATAGCTGCCTTTATGACCTTCCAGTCTTTACTGCTATTGGCTCAGCAGAAGAAACCTAACTCTTTGACCTTTATTATTTTCCTTTGTTTTCTCAGTCCTGTTTATTTTCAAATCCTCCCTTTCCTGCAGTGGTCTCTGCAAGCAAGTAGATGAGTGGTGATATATCACAATACAGGCATTTGAAGTTGTAATTTGCAGGTTTATATGTGGAAATTACTCTCCTGTCTCTGTTAGAAAGCTTGCAAACAGGAAAAAAGAAGACTTGCACATTAGGAATTAAAAAAATAATTATCTCCCTACCAGGAGATCACTTCTGCATTTTACCTTGTTTCATATGAACATGGAAATAGCCTGATTCAATATCTGTAGGTTGCTGTTGATGTTCTGAACCTGAACTCTATTCTTCTGAATTCTAAAGCTGCCTTTCCCTGCAAACTTTCTCCCTTGCAGGAATAATGCTGATCAAAAGTTCGGTGTGCTCTCTATCTTTGGAAACATAAAATAGTTACTGTTTCTAGAATAAGAAATAACTGCAGGATTTTCATCTGCTAAAACATCCTATTACATACAAATGAAATCAACACCTGTGTTCAATTTCTGCATGTCTCTTACTGCAGATGTTTTTAATAAACCAGTCAATAAACCAATCACTTCATTCTAGATCTGCACTGGGTCATACCCCTCTGTTTATTCAGATGAATGTCATGTAAACTCATGATTTCTTCTGTCTTACAGAAATTTTGTCACTCTCAGAAGAGAGCCGACCTAAACCAAACTTACAAAATGATGAAACAGAGAAACATGAGAAGCCTTCTGTAGAACCTCCTGATGAATCACAGAAAGGACTAGTTAAGCGTCCTGTCCCAAAAGCTAGAAAATTAATTCATAAAGCAACAGGTCCTGTGTCACAAAGAGAAGATTTCATTTCAAAATCAGCCAAACAGACCGAGAGGGTGAATGGCATCAGCACACCGCCCAGGGGCATTCTGAAGCGCAGTTCAAGTTCAAGTTCCACTGACTCAGAAGTTCGTGTTAGTCAGATGTTAGATGTTCAGAAAAAGAATGGTCTTCCTACTGCAACTATTTTTGAAGGAGAAGCTGAGAAGAATTCTCTTATGGAAGAAGCAGGAGACTCCACAGAAATTTCACTAGAAAAACTAAAACAAGTGAGGTTCTCGTCTAGCACGGGTAAAGGGGTACCTCTGCAAAGCCCACAGCTACACCGTGGTAGAGAAACAGGAGAGTTTGATTTGCTAGAATCTGATGAAATAAAGAGTAGTGGAAGCAATGCTATTAAATCAGATTCATTGGGGAATAAGCAAATTCCTGCTGTAAAACCTTTGGGAACCTCTTCATCAGCTTTACAAGTAAAACCGAAAGATGGCTTACGAGAAGATACATCAGCATCTGGCCCTTGTGACACTAATAGGTCAGCCTTCCTGGGTAATGAAGCCTCGCAGACAAAGATGGTTACTCCTAAGACACTTGAAACTCTACAGAAATCCTCCAGCAATATCCTGCCAAATGGCAATAATGAACTGAGTGTTGATGAGACACGTGAAAATAAATCCAACCAGATCTTGAGCTGTGAATCAAAGTCACACACAAACATTACTGGTAAGAGACTGATGGGAGTGTAGAACAGAATGCAATAGCATATGGCACGTATTCATTAATGTTTAATTCACTTGTATTTAAGACTTGACGACTAGGAAACAGAAAGAGTAGGAATGTGCTATATACTGCAGAATTAAATTCTAAATCACTTTTTTGTATTTTAATGCTCTAATGTAGTCCAGTATTTTTTAGATTATCTACTATTGGTATTCTTAAGAATTAACAATCAGATCAGAGCCTGGATAGGCACCTTTTTTGTGGATGATGATGGTGAAGTGATGGCATTTGGATAAAATTCCTGTTATAAGGCCTGGTAGATCTGTCTGCATGGGAACTGAAGAAATTTTGGTGTACTGTTGTTGACTGTCTGTGGTAGTAATCCAGTTGTGACTCGGGGATTTGCTCATGGGACTAAACACAAGTATTCTGGGTTGTTCCCCCTGCTGCCTGCACATGCCCCACCATCCCATCCCCCCTTTCAATGTAGCCATTTCCTTTAGAATGGGGATAATCAATCTTATCTGCTTGCACCCTCGAAAGTAACGTCATTAATCTTCTGGTAGGATATATCAGTGCAGGAATTTTACTTTTTACTCCATTGCCTGCAGTATGGTTCTTTCCAAAGACACAAGGACAAAGAACTCTTTTTTTCTCTGCTAACAGTTAAAAAAAGTAATCTGAGATATTTTTCAAGATAGATCAAACATTTATAGAATTGTGTGCCTGATTCCTAACTCTGTTAAGTTTGTTTACCTTATAGATAAACATCAGCTTTCTGCTAAAACAGAAGTACATGAGGTGTCAAATGCCAATTCTACAAGTCTTCAACAAGGTAAGCCTGATCTTGTTGAGGAGCAAGATGCTAAAACCACTTTCAAGCCTGACAAACGTGCTGATGAACTCAAAGTGGCTGGTGAATCTGTATCAAAAATTTTGAATTGGTTGGAAAGAAGTTCTGATACTGAAGATAGGAAACATGTATCAGCCAGATCCCAAGGCAGGGAATCCGAAGAGGACGTGGACTTCTCATCCAGAACGGCAGTTCTTCCTCCAGAACACAGTGGGCCTAGCATGGATGGAAAACCAAAAGTTACAAAAGAGTTACCGTTTGGAAAGATTAAGCAATGGAATAGTATCTCACCTGCATCACTTATTTCAGAAGATACACAGCTGATAAAAGAGAGGATGAAACCTAAGAAAGGAGAAGAGAATGAGAAGCAAAATAGCAAATTCCTAACTGAATTTGACTGTACAAGAGCTGAAGAAAGAGAAATTGAGGAACAAAATAAAAAATTAGATTTCTTGGAACAGCAAGCACACAAGCTACCAGCTCAGAAATGTGAATCAGAGAAGGCAATACGAGAAAAAAGAAGAATAAAGGAGATCAGAGCATTCTGGGAGAGGGATAAAACTATCCCCAGTCATGGAGAGAAAGAAGCTAATACTAATGCATCAGGTGGTGGTGCATTGAAAAACCTCAGAGAAAGTGACAAAATAAACCCAACTGCAGTAGACCTACCTAATGGATTGGATGATCAAAGCAAGAATATGTTAAGAAGTGCTAAACTAAGTGGTGCAAGCCAGGCTTCAAGAAATGAACATCGGAACTCTTTGGAGTTTGGACCAGGCCACACGGTTGAAAAAACAGAAGGAAGATTTCCATCTGATGAAGCTCATCAATCCACAGAATTGCCAAAAGCTAGTTACCTGCAGCCACAAGTTGGTGCCAGTTCAACTTCCACAAAAAGTGAAGACAAAGATGAGAAAGAAACACTTAAAGGAAAAATTGCTGCTTGTTCCCAACAGAAGCCCCGCTTCCAGGTTTTGTCTTTAAAAGAAAAAATGAATGAAAAGTCCAAGAATCAAATTTCAGATCCTTCACAGTTCCAGAGTCTGAGAAACTTCTGGGATACTGGAGTTAAATTACAGAATAGTGTTGATAGGGGAGATGTTTCTTTGCCAAAGAGTACTAGTTCAATAACCTATGAAAGAAAATCACAGGAAGATAAAAAGGGCAGAGACAACATGAGCAAGCATGAGTTAATTCAACAACAAACCCAAACATCTGAGAGAAAAAACACACAGAAATTAGATTCTGTGGTATGTGAAGTGCCTCTAGGATCACCTACACTGAAAGGTCTGAATGTGACACAGACAAAAAATACAGACTCTGTCCAGCTGGACAGTAAACCAGTTATCTCAAAACTCCAGGAAAAGATGGGTCTTCCAGGGCAAGAAGTTAAAGAATGTATAGAAAAAGGTATTGTTTCCTCAAAAGAACATCATGTTTCCTTGCATTTGCTCCAGTCACCCAGTGATAAAGATGCTTTAAAGGAGACAGCAGTAGATGATTGGCAATGTTTAACTATAGAAAAAGTTGAGAACAAGACTACTCCATTAGATGTCAGTCTCCCTAAAGAGGAGGCTGCAGAGACTGTGGATAAGGTTGTTCAACCTAAAGCTGGGCTTGATGCATTCAAATTAGGCCTAAAGAAGTTAGAAAAGGAAGCCTCTGAGATGTCATCTAGCTTGAACCTAAAAGAAAACATTTTGAAAGAGACAACTTTTCACTCAAATCAGTGTAGCGTTTTTGAAAGAACAGTAGAACAGAGCCATGACATTTCTTCTGCTGATCAAAAAAAAGAAATAAACAAAAGCTTAGGGAAAATGTATGTGCTATCAGTAGATGAGCATGAAAACAAAAAAGAGCCCAGGAAACTGTTTAGGGGATTTGAACCTTTCTGCCTACAACATCAGGCAGCAGACAATGATGTTACTCTTGAGGGTTCTCAGAGGCCTCAAGCTGGTTTTCAGAACCTGCTCAGAGAAACTTTTACATCTCAACCTTTTAAGTATAGGAGGGTGGGAATGAAAACATCAGACGACACAAACAGTATATCACAAACTAATTGCAGCATAGAATTGACATGCCAGGAAGATACTGGTCAGCCTGAAGAGGTCAATGAGATCATAGAAAAGTCTCTTGCCCCATCCAAGGTCCGTGGCGTAAGTTCTGCTTTAGAGAAGCTGCTGAAGGAAGTCTCCGAAACGCCACCTCCTAAACCAAAATGTGCCATTAGCACGGTACCGAGGCCTGCTGAGATGGAAGTTAAAAGCACAACCTATGAACACGATGGAGACTTGCTGCAGGAAATCAGTGAGACCATAGAAAAGTCTGTTGCCCCATCCAAGGTCAGTGATTTGAGTTCTGCTTTAGAGAAGCTGCTGGAGGAGGTCTCTGAAACACCACCTCCTGAACCAAAACGTGCCATTAGCATGGTACCGAGGCCTGCTGAGATGGAATTTAAAAGCACAACCTATAAACACGACGGAGACTTGCCGCAGGAAATCAGTGAGACTATAGAAAAATCTGTTGCCTTATCCAAGGTCAGTGGCTTGAGTTTTGCTTTAGAGAAACTGCTAGAAGAGGCCTCAGAAATGTCACCGCCTAAACCGAAATATGCCGACAGCTTTGTACAGAGAACTGCTGAGGTGGAACTTAAAAGCATGACCTGTGAGCATGATAGAGAGTTACTGCAGGAAATCAGTGAGACCATAGAAAAGTCTGTTGCCCCATCCAAGGTCAGTGGCTTGAGTTCTGCTTTAGAGAAGCTGCTGGAGGAGGCCTCTGAAACACCACCTCCTAAACCAAAACGTGCCATTAGCACAGTACCAAGTCCTGCTGAGGTGGAACTTAAAAGCATGACCTGTGAGAATGATAGAGAATTGCTGCAGGAAATCAGTGAGACCATAGAAAAGTCTGTTGCCCCATCCAAGGTCAGTGATTTGAGTTCTGCTTTAGAGAAGCTGCTGGAGGAGGCCTCTGAAACACCACCTCCTAAACCAAAACGTGCTGACAGCACAGTATGGAGGCCTGCTAAGGTGGAAGTTAAAAGGGTGACCCGTGAGTGTGATGGAGAGTTGTCTCGGGAAGTCAGTGAGACCATAGAAAGATCTGCAGTGTTCAAGGCTGAATATGAAGTATTTGATGTTAATTTGCAGAAGCTACAGAAAGAGATTTCTGAAATACCAGCTTCTATGCTGGAAAATATGGATAAGAAAATGCAAGGTAAAATAGGGACTCGTCAAAGTGTACATGCTCCACATCAACAAGAGAGAGATCCTCCTCAGGAAATACAAGAAATAATAGAAAAAACTTCTGTTTCAAATATTGCAAAATTCAGTGAATTCAGTAGCTCTTTAGAAAAGCTTCTTCAAGAAACATCTGAAGCTTCATCTCCAATATCTAGAGAGTTACATAAACACGAGAAGTTTGGGGATCATACATTTCCAGCACAAAAAGATATTTTATTTGTGTCAATGTCACAGCCATATGATGCTTTACGTAGCTATCATACACAGATGAGAATATATATCAAAAGGGGAGCTCCAGAACAAAGTATCAAAGCCTCCGTGAATGATCTTGCAGTAAGTGAAACTAAAGCTTCTGATCTTCCTAAAAGAAATGGAGCTATTAATAAAAAAGAAAAGAGAAACTTGGCTCCTGTTGATCATCTTCCCTTGGAAGGAGAGACCAGCATGACTGCAATCAAGTCATCCAAGATAAATGAAAAAGGAAGGGGAGATGAAAGCACATACTTGGATGCTTCTGAAAATAATCCGGAATTTAAAGCACTGTTGAAATTCAGAAGAACAAGCACACCACTTAAAGCTGAGAGCAACTTCCCCCAGCCAGAAGGAGCTCGACTATACCTAATGTCTCAGCATGAGGATAGTGATGAAGAGGAAGGGGATGGCTCAAATTTGGGATCCAAGTTTTCAAATGAAAACTCTGAGTCTCACTCTGGAACCAGAAGCTCAATCCGTGAGCCATTTGATTGCTAAAATTCATGGTGATGGGTTGTTAAACATGGCTACAATTTTTTTGGTAGCCAAGTTGACATATATTAACCAAAAGCCTGTGTGATACTTATTTCTTAATCGGATATTTGTTTGGGAAGGATCAGAAGAACTAATTAAGTCCTTTAATTGGAAAGTGTTTGGCAAACATGTACTACATTTGGGTAAGCCTCTTCGGTAAGGGGAGTTGAGCAGCATGAATCAATCACATCAGTCTTTGTGATTTACCCTTTTCTTCCTCCCCCATGACAGCTCCTTCAAATTAATAGCATTGTAACACTCTAAATCTGGTATTTCTTTTAAATATCCTGGATTAAAAAAGGGAAAATACCAAATATCAGGGCTGACTGAGTTCATTCTTTAGTTTGATTAGCTAGTCTTCAAAGGTAAATACTTATCAGTGGGATGGCTAGATATAAAGACAATACCAGTACTCGGTGCTATTTTGGTTAGCATTGCTGCCTGTTGCACTAGAAAGTGGCTGTGTGAGTGGTCTGTTTACTGGGATTCTTATTAATTGGTTGAATGGCAGCTCTAGTCAATGTATAGAATGTGATCATCATTGAAGAGCTTAAGATAGAGGAAATAATTTAACCTTTTTAATCTGTTCCTGAGAGACTGGGAGTGTTTTCTTTACCTGGAATATCGGATTAATTTGTGAAGTTTCCAGGGCCTGCCAATTTACTCTTGAGCCTATTTTGAGAGTGAGATTCCAATAGAAGTCAGTGAAAACTCAAAACAAATGAGGAAAAATGAAACATCATTTGTTTTTACCCATAATTACAGGCTGCAACACTATTAAATTGGTTGGTTGGCTGATGGGCAAGAAAGTGCAATAGGGAGGAGAGAGGGTCTTAAAGGTTTTTGAAGGAACTAGGTTTGTCTTGAATCTGCCTTTGGAGACAACTGCATAATTTCAGGGATCCAAATATCTCCATAGTTGCAGGGGTTTTTTTGTGGTTGTTGCACAAGTGTTGAAACAAAATTTCTTTCACTGGGGAGAAAATATAATGGACAAATTTACACTGAGGAAAAAACCTGAAGTGATTAACTTTTTTGTGCTGATTTATTGGTTACAAAATGGCTAAAGTCTGTGTTTACCCTATAATTGTTTAAGAACAGTAAGTTCCATAATTGCCTGAAACCCCCTTATTAGTCAGTACAGCCAGAGGTGCCTACACAGTACAAATCAACCAACCTGCCTCTCTCTACTGATGGTTGAGAGAATTTAGAGAAAGCAAATGGACACTTAAAATTAGACAATTCTTTTGTCTGGGATTTATTTTGTATCTTCATTGAATGTTCACTGTCTTTGTTAACAGTCAAAAGAGATTCTCATGGGAAATCCATGGTTGTTTTTTAGTGACTTGCTTAAAAAGGCATGTCTGTGTGTGCAGTGTTCATCTGTTTTGTCTCATAACAGGTTCAGAAGAAGAATTAAACCCTGTTTTGATGGCTTTGAAAAGGAGTGCAGATAGGAAAATGCCTTCCAAAAGTCTAGAGGACATTCCATCAGCCACCTCAAGTGAGCACAAAGCTTGTGTGTGTCTCCCATGACCCCCGGTTTGGCTTAAATGTGTTCATGTTGGTCTTACATACAGCTTTGCCAAGTAGTGGTTTTGTCTTTCTTTCTCAAAAAGCTGTATGGAGCTTGTATTGTAGAACTGAATTCTTTTCTCGTGCAGTTTAGTCTTCAGTTCTCGTGTTAATTTTGAAGCAACACTGAACTAGGAAGGAGACATCTTCTAAAAATGCACCGTGTTCATCTGTGATGAACTGTTTCTTGGTAGTGAAAGTATTGGCAACTACCCAAACTAGTAGTGAGCAACAGCTGCCATTGTCTCCTGGCTGCTTGCTTGGGTCTAACTGATAAACAGTAGCCTTATGAAAAAAATCAGTAGTTTTACCTGTATAGTCTACAGTTAATATACCAAACTTACTTGGAGAGAATACAGTGATACAAGACTGTACTTGAGATTCATTCCTGACTTCTCTCTGTAGCCTCCTAGGATTATTTTTTAAAAATTTTTATTCCCATCTCTCTTCACTCTGCCCTCAACATAAACTGAACTTCTGTTTGTGAACCGAAGTGTGGAGGTGTAGATTTTGAAATATGTTGGCTATTGTTGGCAAATACTTCTACTACTACTACTTACACTATTGCTTGCTTCTAACTAGTTTCTAGGTATGCACTAACTGGTTGCAACAGCGCACTTGATAGAAACTGTCAACACGAGTCTGCAGCTTGGATGTAGGCTTGATGTAGTATGTGACATAGAAAGCATCTCTTGAATTTAACCGTTCTAATGGCTCTGTTGGTTTGGGGTTTTTTGTCCTCGTTACTCTTAACTCTGTGATTACCACTGCCATCCATTTTATCATACTGAACAGCAAAAGTTCTAACTATGTGTTACTTTTTTCCTGCACAGATAAAGGAAAAATAAATAATCCAAAGGAAGAATTAGCTCTTAGTGCTGAAGATGGTAAATATCTTTTGTGTCTGCATGGAAGTTCGTTTTCTCAATGGCTTTTCTTTGCTAGTGAAGGATTTTTTTACAACCAAGAGTTGTACTGCACTTTTAGATTTGATTAACTTCAGCATGACTGAAATGCTTTTGTAGAGTTTTACTGTATTTTATTTTTAAGGAATATACTTACATTATGTTCTGCTGTATCTGCAGAAACTCTGTGCCACCTACCAGTGTGTTACTTCGGCTGTTGGTCATTCAGCCTATGAAACAGTTAGCTCAGTTGAAAGACTTGGCCTAAGTAAATATTGAATTTGTCTGTTCCTCTGTTGCATTATAAGATGCAAGATGGCTTTTGCTAGCATAAAACACCCTTCAGAATACATCAGTTGAAGAGGAACCTCTCACAATCTCTATCTCGATTCAGCAAAGTAGAATTATTTTAAGCAATAGATTAATTGCCAGATTAGCATCACTCCATTAGTGCATTACAGATGCCTTACTGTTAAATTTTTCTATATACCTTTTGAAATTCCAAATCTAAGCAAAATAAAAAGCAAGCCTACTCCAAGAATATGTCAAGATGAACACAACAGAAAAGCATCAAATAACACTGCATATGGTGGAATATAACACAGAACTCTTTACTGCATCGAAGCACTACAGTTCTAAAAAACCATTGTGCACAGATGCATTTATTGTCATGTTTTAAATGCTTTAAAGCATTTTTCTCGTTAGTGGCCTACAGTATAAATAGGATGATTGTAGCAGAATAGGATGCATGCAGTGTCCAGTAAATTAACAAGACTTAAGTACTGCACTGACCTTTGCTTTCTTATTGAGGCTCCTACTGAAACCATGTTTTATATTCAGTATGGAATATATCTGAAAAAGGGTGGGAGGGGGTTTCAGTTAAATTTATTCAGTGAACTTTTGAAAAAATGACACACACACACACACAGCCAAACTGATAGCTGCACAGACAGAATAAGGCAGGTTCTCTTGGAAATACTATTCATCTTTGCTGTGCTTAGCTTATACACCCATATTACCTTTGTTATGATCCAGCTCCTCAAAGGAGAACAGTGATGCAAAACACACAAACATACGGGGCCTGGGGAAGTAAAAAAACTTCTTGCATGTAAAATATGTTGATGCTATCTATAACATTGCAAAGCTGTCTTGTGCTACTGAATGACTGTTGTCAATACTGCACTGAGCAGGTCTGAAACCTGATCAGCATCAAGAGGGGAATGAAAACGCAGCAGGAAGTGAGTAATAGGATTCTTCCAGCAGACAATGGAGAGATTTCTCCACTTCTGTTTAAACTAATACGTTAAAAATCCTTTTTTATTTAACAACTAATAAGTTATACATCTGGACTAGATACTTGCTCAGCGGGGAAACTGCATCTAACTGCATACTGATAACAACTGATATGTTGAGCACTATTTAAGCTTCAACAGCAAAAGCTTTGCAAAAGCTTAACTCGTGCCTTGCAAACAATCCCGTCGTGTGTGCAGTGTTGCATCTGAGGCAACAGATACATGTCCCTGTAGCTGGCTGTTTGTTGCCAAATAATTCTGTCATACAATATTCAGTATTGGTGCATTTTACCATGTGTATTGAGTCCAAAGAGATAGAGCTGTAGTGCATTATTAAATATAAGTGAGGTTAGAGCATGGAAAATTCTGAGAATTGTGGGCTTCCTGCAAACTGGATTTTTTGCAAGGCTAGCTTGTGCACTTAAGCTCTGTACAGTGAAAGAGCATAGAAGTTGACTTCAGTAGAGGTATACAAAAGTTGAAGAGATGGGCTGCAAAGTAGTGCATCGTTAATGATACGCATCTTATAGGTAACTAGGAATAGTTGAAACTTCCTTGTTCTGGTGTAAGAATTGTTTGATTTACACAGATGTTTCTATTGCAATTAATTAGACTGAGTAGATAAAAGAACAGGGTTTGGCTTGTACACTGACTTCTTACCAAGAACCTTATGATGACTTCAACGTCAATGATGGTATGGTTAGTGCATGAGTGCACTTAGCCTTGTTCTAGGAAGAAAATCTGGAAGGTAAACCGAAAATGTTTTCTTCATCATATTTGATCAGAATTTGCTTGCAGCACCCAGGCTTGTATATCATGTCAAGCAATGTAAACATTTCTTCTCCTGCCAGACAGAGTTCTTTGGTCGGTGTTAAGGAGATGTCAAAGTAAATGATAGCTTCTCTGAGTCCTGGGCAGTGTGAGGGAGGCACATCTCGTATCCGAGTTGTAAACTGGTTGTGCATGTGCATGTATTTCATCTGAAGTTGTTTAACTGTGTCCTGTTACGGAATCTCACTGTTTTTGATGTACAAACATATTTTTGAAGCCTTTTGAATTGCTGCTCTTCAGTTTCCACAGTGCCTTCACAGCCTGATAAGCTATTTCCCAATCCTGAAAAACTCAAAGGACTGAGCAAGTCAGTACCATCATTCCTACAGGAAGAGGTATGTTGCATCTCTAAAATAATGTAGCTAAAACTTTTGAGTACTGTGGCGTTTTGCATTTGTCAGGCAGTGCTTTCCAGGGTCTGCCAAGTCAGTTGACTGTTGAACCATGGCATGGAGTTGAGCTTGTGGTATAACAATCAGGAGATGGCCCCAAATAACCTGTGTCTATTTAACCTTTCCGAAGCTTTACTCCAGTAACTAGAGGTTGATTCTTACTGTGTAGCTCAACATACAGAGCATGTTTTATCTAGGAGATTGAAGCATAGTGAATGTTTGCTGTGTATTCGCAAAAGCAATTTCTATCCTTAAGCTAACAGATTTTTTTTTTTCCTCTTCGGAACATACATATGTGCATATATTTATTTCCTTCAGAGCCTAAAATCTAAAATAACCATGTAAAACTATAAGAAAGTCACCATCTGGTAACCCTTCTCAGAGGGGTATTAGCTTGGTGTTCTGATTAGGGATGTAGGTTCAGGTAGTGAGCTGTTAACACTGCATGAATGAAATTTCAGAATTTCCAACAACATACTGTGCCTGTAATAACAATAGACTGTAAGACTATTTTTATTGTTGTTATCATCATGGTGTGGGCCTTGGAATAAGCTCTGAGGCTGTATTGAAAAGAGGTAGCTCCATTGGTCACAGGGAACAGGAAGCTTTGGTGAGTAGGAAATACCTTGTCATTGTTGAACTTGGACAACACCATAGTTTTGGGTTTTTTTTAATTCTTTCTTGAGTGCCATAGTATGAATGTGAATGCTAACCCCCCCCTCCCACAAACTGTTAGCAAATGGTGGTAGAAACACCTGAGTCCTGTTAAATGAGGGATGTGTATTAGTGGACACAGACTTAAATGCAGCTTGGGAATTTGGGGCATAAATATGACAAAACCACCTGTGTCTGTGCTATAAAATGAGGAACTGCTGCTTACCCCAGCCCTTATCACTGTAAGTGCAGCATAAACATCAGTATTTTTGATTATTTTTCTAAAAACACATGTCTAAAAGTACTGAAGGGCCAGAATCAGGAATATGTTGTACCCTGTCTTAGCCTATGCCCTCCTAAATTCTGAAATAAAGAAAATGTGGTGATACAGGTTTGATTAATCTTAAGTGCAGAACTTAAAACCATTTAATGTCTATGAATTAAACCTGTAACTAAAGATTCTCTAAAACTTCACCATCCTAATGCCCCTTCTGAGAAGAATGCAGAGGAAAGCTTTCTGTTAGTGTTGCACCATGGAGGGATGAAAACATTAGTATCTCAAAGTATTAGAGGTGGGATGCTCATTTCAGACTTGTTTGGTATCTAGGCATCTAAGAACAACCAGTTGCAGCCTCTGTAAGAAGCCAGTTAAAAAGCTTACTCGTGAGCTTTGAATGAAACAGTCTGACAAACACTTGAAAGTCCAAGGACTATAAGAAGTCTGGTCACATAAAGGGGGTTTGGGGGTGGTTCATATTGATATTATAAGAAATTCTCGGCACCCAAGTCTGTTTAAAATAAATTTTGGGGGCAGAATAAAAATTGTGATTAGTCCCAGTACTGTTTTGAGTTACGAAGCTCACAGCACAGGTTTTATTATAAGACATAGGCATATATAAAAAATAGAGTGTATATCTATAAAAATAGCACGTATGTATACCATGGGCTTGTTCTGCCTTGGAGTTTATCATCACTGCAGTGCCATCTGGCCAATACAAAGCATGAAACTAACGAACAAATAATGTAAATCTGGTAGAAATAACAGGTAAAAATAAGTATTGCAGACACCATGTAGTCATGATAGTATGAACACTTATTTCTATGTGCTGCTTCAGTTCTGGAATTAAAAATACTGAATTCTGATAATAACATACTTTCTAATTAAAGAAGAAATACGAAGAAATATATCTTAAAGTACCAGTGTCTTTTCCTTCTGCTTAAAAGAGATAACAGCCTAAAAACTTAAGGGTTCTCTACTTGTGAATAGTAACAATATCCTTATTTAATATTTGGAATTAACTTTTAAAAAAAAAAAATCATATGTGTACTATGTTCTGGAAGCATGTAGTCACCCAGTGCTTAATTCCTTGTCTCTGAACTTCCAGACATTCCACAAATCTCCACGAGAAGAGCTTTGATTGTTCCCAGCCAGAGAACAGGCTTTGCTGAGTAAATTTAAGAACAGGGTTGAAAGTCATCAGAACTGGGTTCAATCCTGTACCTCTCCTGCTGATCCGCTGTGTGGACAGCAGCTAAAATGGTCTTAGGGAAGCAGTGTATCCTTCCACTAGAAGAGGGCTTAGGATATTCCTGTATTTCAAAGAGTTCAAGTAACAGGACTAATTATCCACACTGCTTAACTCTTCCTTCACTCCCTGCGTTTATTTAAGACAGTCCCAAACAGTGCTCTCCAAAACAATTGTTCTCTTGAGGAGCCTTGCCTTAGGTAGGGTGGACATTAGTCAGTCCTTACCTTTGGCCTCTGAACTGGGGAGCAATCCTGACCTGCTTTTACTCGTCAGTAGAGATAGCCAGAAATGCTATTATACAATCAACGGAACTTTATAAAGACTTAACTCAGAATGCTTATATGCTAGGTATTTATTTCTGTAAATATTCATCATCTTAACGTGTCTAGAAATGGTTGTTTACTAATCTTGCATCTGTTAGTAGAAGATCTGTGACAGCAGTTCAAAACTGTATAAAGGATCGGGGGAGCCTTGTAAATTGTTCATGGATGGAACATAACATGTTCTGTAACAGCTGGAAGGGGAGGATGCTGAGGCACACGTAGGAACAGTGATAGCATTGAGATAGAACAGGGTTGTAAGCACATAACCTGATAATGACCGAGTAAACCAAAACTGCAGTTCCCTGATGGAAAAGCAGAGCCCTGCTTGCCCTCTTGCAAGAAAGGCTTTTTGAAAAAGCCATTCACTTGTATCCAGTGCTGTTCTACTGTGCATGTTACCTTCCAGCTAGCTGCCTTCAAGGTAGAGGGCACAGAATTGATAGGATTTGCTACAGAACAGAAAGAGACTGGTAAGAGACCTGAGCGTTATCACTTGAATATGTTTATGCATGAGGTAGTGAAGTAGGGAAATTGAGTTTAATTGCCCCAGTAAAGTTAACTTTTTTCATTGCTATTTAAGATTTAAAACCAAACAAATAAAAAACCAGTTCCATTACTACTTTAGAAAATTTTCAGTGTAGGTTTTCCATCAGAAAAATTCCCTTTCAAATTTTTTTTAAGTGCATGACCTAATTCAAGAAATATTAATTACTTATGTTGCACTACAAGGAGATTTAAATTCGGGTTTTCACTGAGTCTCAATCTGCATTAAAATTGTTTGCTTTTTTTAAATGTTCCTTGTGATTATAAAGAACCTACACAGGCTTTCTTTCTGTGATGTTTTTGTAGAGTGATGACAGAGAGACAGATACAGCATCAGAAAGCAGTTATTCCCTTGGCAGAATCAAGAAGAGTCCCAGCTCTCTAACCAATCTTAGCGGCTCTTCTGGCATGGCCTCCTTATCCTCTGTATGTAAACCAAAGCCTTGTTGTAATGGCACTTTGCCTTTGCTAATCTCTTCAGTATTGTTTTGTCTCTGTTCTCATTCCTTTTGCTTTTCTTTCCTTGGCATCTGTCTCCTTCCTTCCCTCTGTTACGTGAACCCTTGCATGGAATTGCCTATACCAAATAAAATCTGTTTCACTTTTTTTGTTTCTTTGTTTTCTAGCAATATATCAGAGCCTGTTTAGGACTCCAGTGCACAGCATACTCTATAAACACTGAACAGAGAGATGGCTTTTACCCTAAGAGCTTACATTTGTAGCTGAAAGTGGGGGATAATTTTTATAGAACAAACATTTAGAGAAGGAGAAAGTGGGGAGAAATAAGTGAAAGCAAGAGACAATATTGGTATGTGGTGTGTGTAATTAAATCAGTGAACCAGCTAACCAAAAGTCAGGAGGTTATGGTGGACTTTATAGGGAGAAGTAGAATTTTGGGGAAGGATATTGAGATTTCAAAATTGTACATCCTTCTCTTTCTACATAAGTGGTGTTTAATTTTCAGTGTTTTATTTAGGTACAGAATTCAGCCATATAGACTTTATCACTAATCATTTTGTTGGTATTTTCAGAAGGCCTGTTGTCCTAAACCCTTAGGCTCTGCTTTCTGCAAGGATGGTCAGCTGAAGAGATATATAATACTTCAAGGATCTGATTACAGGCAATCTCCAGTCTATAGTATCCTATCATTTTATTTCTTAGATCTCAATGCAATAAACACATTCAAATTTTTTTGTGGAAAGCTTGGCCTAACACCTTTTGATTTACAATTAACTTTCTTCTGTTAATCTGCTTGCTCAGAAGCTTGTATAACAGTGTCCATTACATTTTGTTGTTACATCTAAAGGGACACGGTTGATTCCTTTACTGTCTGAATTCTAAACGTAGCTTCTACCCTGATCTTGAAATACCTGGTGAAATTCAATGCCTGGAAAATTTTTCTCCTCTTGTATGATACAGGTGAGCGGAAGTCTGATGAGCATCTATAGCGCAGACTTTGGCAATGTGGACGTGAAGGGGAACATTCAGTTTGCTATTGATTACGTAGAGCAGCTGAACGAGCTCCACATTTTTATTTGCCAATGTAAAGACTTGGCAGTGGCAGATGTTAAGCGACAGCGTTCAGACCCGTAAGTACAGAGAATATATTTTATCTCCTAATAGAAGTTTTTATTTTAATGTGAAAATGAGAACTGATGCTTTTTTCCTATCTCTATAACCCAATAAATGGAAAAAGAGGCTATAAGATGCCTTACGTGTTTTTCCACTCTGAACTGAATATAAATTGTCACTGTAAATTGTACATATATTTAACATGGGAAGCTCAAACTTCTAAGAATATGAAATTGTCTTAAAATTCAACTTTCCAGATGCTAAATCCTGCTTTGATAAATTTTCAGTAGGATTAGAGCTTGTAATTATGATATCTAGGCATACTATAGTTAAATATCCTGTGTGTTATGTGTTGAGGAGACGTTTCAACAGATTTTGCCTTGGTAGAAGGAAGTTAATGTCCCACTTTGGAAACTATTGTTATAGTTCACCACTGCTGTTCCATTTCTTACATGTAACAAGCTGAACAACATAGTGGCTAGTTAAGTGGATTTCTTTTACTTTATAAGGAAATACTTGTGTATTTTGGAAAGGGAAGTTGGAAAGAGTGGGGTTTTTGTTCTTCTAACAAGCCTGTCTAAATTTTAGGTATGTAAAGACCTACCTGCTTCCAGAGAAGTATAAGCTGGGCAAACGGAAGACTTCTGTCAAAAAGAAAACCTTTAATCCAGTCTATAATGAAATACTGCGGGTATTTATCAAACTATTACTAGATTCGAAATACTGCATGCGTGCATGAAGTATGAGGAACCTAGGCACAGGTCTAGATGCTCTCGGAGCATCATGGATGAGATGGATTGGTCTGTAGAAGTACCCATGTCCTTCCATTGATAGGTTACTCCTCAGTGTACTCTGGATATGGGATTGAGAACACTGATTGTTGTATACTTCTTGCAAACAAACACAAGCTAAATATGAGTGTAAGATGTTTGAAATAAGAAATAAAACGTGAAGAGTTTTGTTCTGAAATGGAAGAAGTGAACAGTTAAAGATGTATAAACCCAGACACATTTTTTTCTAGCTTTTCTAGACACAGCATTGACAAAAATACAGTTTGTTTTAATTTTTTTTCCCCTCATTTCTTCCTCCTGGCAGTATAAAATTGAGAAGGATCTCCTAAAGAACCAAAGCCTTAATATCTCTGTCTGGCATAATGATACCTTTGGGAGGAATAGCTTCCTTGGTGAAGTGGAGCTGGATTTAGGAACTTGGGACTGGAATGATAAATCCAACAAGCAGATCAACTGGTTTCCACTCAAGCCAAGGGTAGGTTACTAAGGGTGGATGAGCTGTTGTTTTTTCCACTGTGTAAGTGCAAAACCAAGTTGTCATTTATTTAGGCCTGGTCTTGTGTGTTCTGTGGTTTTTGTTGGTTATAATCATAAATACCCCTTTACTGGTAAATGGAACATACAGTTCTGAGGTTTCTATTACTCCAGTAAGTAGCTAGCTATTATAGTAGGAAAAACTTTCTGATAGTCTATGGAGTAGGAATTTCAAGGTATCTTTCACTTATGTCACGTTGCTGTAACAGATCCCTGAAGGCACTTGTTCCCTGAACATGAAGCAAACCTCCTGAGAATATGGAGCAAGTGCAGCATCATTTTAATATCAGATGTAATGATGACTTCCATGTCTGCATGCTTCTTGTTTGTTAATGGGTTTCAGCCAAAATCTAAACTTTTAGCTAAGCCACTGCCAAAGGTTCTGGTTTCTTCTGTCTTCTTTTTCTCTTTCTTTTTTTCCTTGAGTTTACTCTACTAGTTGATTCCAAAATCAGCTCAATCCAAAATTCAATAATTTGTAGAACAAAACAGGAATGTCATGGTAGTCTTTAGCACTAATTTAATTCGACTGACTTTAAGACAGTTCTGGGTAGATAAATGTAACCAAATATTATCGGGTGCCATGTTCCATCTACAGAAGGTCCACGACTCTCTGAAGAAGTGACATATTCTTCCACCTTTTTGTAAGATAACTCTTCTTGAGGCTAATTTTTAGATTGTATTAAATGAGAGAAAACATTCCTATAGAAATAAGTTTATAGAAGTGTACATTCTGTTGCACAAAGAGTAAGTTTCCTGAATGAAAGAGTGTGTGTTCTGGTTTTAAATAAGTGTGCAGCAGTGGAAAAGATGCACCCTCAATGCCTTTTGGCCTCTCCTGGGTCTTGTTTTCTGCTTTAGTGGAAGTGCTGTGTATCTGAGACACTGTCAAGTGGTGAAACATACCCTAAAATCTCATGTCCTGTAAACTGATGGAAGACTTAATGGATAAGGAAACAAGGGGAAAAAAAAGCACCTCATGTAGAAGTCAAGCTTCTTCCAGTGAAAAACTTTGGTAAATTCTGTGCATGAACTGCAAGGTTTGAGATTTGTGGGGTTTTTCTTAAATTTCAGACTTCGACAATGGTTCTTAACCTAGAAAACAGAGGGGAGATGAAACTAGCTCTCCAGTATGTCCCACACCCTGTCGGAGGTATGGATTGCTTCTTTGTTTGGGTTTGTTGGGCCTTGGGGGTTTTGTTCTTTTTTTAACGGAGGGGTGGGGGTGGGGGGAACCAACCCCAAATTTTAAAAATGTTTTTCAGCTAATTCAGACATCTTGCTTTAACATAACAGTAGATTTTTTTTTTTTTTTTTTTTTTTTCCTAGAGGAGAAAATCACTGTGGTAATGAATTCAGTCTAGGATTCAAAGAACACTTTAGGATCTTTTGTTGTTTTTAATGGTACTACAGAAGAAATTACCTCATTGCTATATAATCTTAGATGTTTAATGCAGTCTGTGTGTAACAAAACTCTGTTTCTCGCTATTCATTTTAGAGATCATAAATCATCAGGCAGGTGCTGTGATTTGCTAAATAAGCAATGACAACATACTAAATTCAAGCAATATTAGAAAACAGCAATAAGTACTTAGAATGCAGCAGTTTATAGCAGTACAATCTGTTTGGTTTAATCTTGTCTGGCAACTGATACTGGCTGGTCAGACAGTGAAGTTGGGTCTTTAATCCAGCCAATAAAAATCAAATATATTAAGAGCACAAAAGACTTTATTTGAAAGTACAAGTGGCAATAAATGCTAACATCACATAGACTGAAGACAAGTTAATCTCTTTATCTAGGAAGTTTGGAAAGAGAAGAAAGAAGTATTTGTTTAGTTGTAACAGAAAAAATGTGATTGTAGGAATACAGACGTGATGTGATCTTGCCACACTTTGGGATGAAGACTGCAGCTTCAAGAGTACAGAGAGGAATGTTGAATTAAGATGTACAATAATAAGAGTCTAGGCTGAATATCATCTCTACAACTGGGCAGGAACCGCTGCATCGTAGAAATTACCCCTAAAAGGGATTGGTAAGGCTTAATCAGATGTTTCATTTTATCTTTACAGGGAAGAAGACTCTACCTACTGGTGAGGTCCACATCTGGGTGAAGGAATGCCATGACCTTCCTCTTCTGAGAGGCAACAGGCTCAACTCTTTTATTAAGTGGTAAGAATTGTAGTTGAAGTCATCAAACGTGGTGGCCTAATAATGCTACTGATGTACTTCCTAATCTTATCTTAATGTTTCTAAATTCAAAGTAGAAAACAGCTAATTACTTTCTGATTCTCCTTTATTGTAATGCAAATTGTCCTGCGGGGCTTACACCTTCAAGCTGCTAAGTATATACCACCAAGTAAAAGTACTGGGAAAACTTCCTGTGTAATCACTACTCTCTCATTTTGCTCAGTTACTTGGTGGAAGGTCTAGTCAAAATTGTGTCTGCTCTTATTTGCATTTAAACAAAGTGTGTTTGTGCAAGAGTATGGTTTAGCTTAGCAAATCGTGGGAGGAGACAGAAGTGAGGAGCATAGTTGTATTTCTTCCTCCTTCCTTTCTACATACAGACTAAAAACATGAAGAGACAAGAATAACAAGATGGTTGGGAAATCTCTGGCAGCAACAAAAAGGTTTCAGTGCCATCAGTGATAATACAGCAAATAAACTCACTTGTGCTTCTTCCCCACCCAAGTTCTCCTTCCCTTCCATCCTCTGAAGCACAAGGGTGGGTACATGCTGCCAGTATTTCTTGGAGGAGACTGAGAATACGACCTTTGACTTCATGATGCTAAAGCATCTTCTCTTCAGTCACATTCTAACAAGCAACGGACAGTGTTTAATCAGCATTTTTTGTCTATTCAGTATGTTTAATGCAGGCTATGCTGTGCAAGTGCAAACTGACAATGCTTTTTTTTTTTTTTCCCCCTGAAGTACCATTCTTCCAGATACTAGCAGAAAAAGTCGCCAGAAGACAAGAACAGTGGCAAAAACTACAAACCCAGTATTCAACCACACCATGGTCTATGATGGCTTTAGACCAGAAGATTTGAAAGAAGCATGCATAGAACTCACAGTCTGGGATCACAACAAACTAGCCAACCACTTTTTAGGAGGTCTCAGGATAGGCCTTGGAACAGGTACTGGACAATTAACACATTAATTCTTAATTTAAAAGATACAGTCTTACTTTTTTTTCCTCTTCCATTTCTTCTCTTTTTTCAGTGATCACTGAACAGCCTTTCAGTTATTTACTGAAGAGTTTCATTAATAACTTACCTATTCTTCAGCACAGATCATGAAATGTAAATAATAGCAGTATTACCAGGGTTAGGATGACTGACAAGTAAGAAGAAATATTTGAAATAAACCTTTGTCTGGCCATACATTGCACCTGGTACTGTTTGCAGTATAAGAATATGCTACTCCTGCACCTAAAATCTTGATAACGTTTTACAAACTTACACATGCAAAAACTAGGCATGTGGTGTGAAGACAGTATTGGGTGGAGATAAAAAGATAGATCAGGAATGCATGATAAGAACTGAAGATAATGGCTAGGAAAACTTATGCTAAAAACTCGTTTGCATTTATAAGGGCAATATAAGATGTGCAGCTAGAAACATTGTATGTTTTCCTTACTATATTTGCCCCTTTCCTTGTCCTGTCTCCTCTGAGGGGAGGATGTGTTTGGAGTCTTTTCAAGCAAATACAATAAAAACACTTTTCCCAAAATTAACTTCTTGGATGGTTCACCAAAACAGCCTAAAATACAAATTTGAATATTAAGTCTCAATTAGAATTTTAGAGTGCCCAAGGTTGGGCCACACCAGTGTTCTGTTTTATTCTTGAACTGTCTCAGATGTTAATCCCCAATACATCTTTCTCCTTGGGATTGTGACAAAAAGACGAAGGATAACAAGGAAAAAAAGCCTGGAGAAAGATGACAAAGTTTCCACGTGAAACTGTTGTTAATTGTATTTGACAGAATTGGTCAAGTGTAAAGATGCAGAACGGGATCTTCGAAGTACTAGGTCAGCTACCTGAGGAGGTGCAACTGTTTTGGAAGATGGGCAGATTTGATTGTCTGCTCTCAACTCTGCAGCATATTAAGTAATGTTTCTCTTAAAACTAACATTTTTCTAGGGAAAAGCTATGGGACTATAGTAGACTGGATGGATTCTACTTCAGATGAAACTGCTCTTTGGGAGAAGATGATGAACTCGCCGAACACCTGGATAGAAGATACGCTACCTCTCAGGATGCTAATGGTTGCAAAATTGACAAAATAAGGTGGCTCTTTAATTACTCGTGTCAAAAAGAAACCGTGGGAATGAAATTAAATGTGTGGTAGTGAAAGTTGGAAGAGGAACATAATAGCTCTTTTGAAAGTCTCTGCTCCATTGCTGTTCTGGTTTTGTGCTGTCAAATGTCACTTGGTATTTCTAATTAAACTTCTGCCTGCAGATTATTACGTAAATTTAAGGGATTCTTTAATTTCTTAATCACTAAAAATGACTTCAAGAAAGAAGGCACTCACAGAATTCAGTGGTAGAGGTAGCTGTGATATCTGGATGCTGGTGTTGCCTAGCTGAAGCGTTGCTGATCCCTTAAATAATTACTAGCAAAAATAAAGAGCAACTCAACTCTTTCTGCACACTTCTGTTCATTAAGTGTTATTAATAAGACAGCAACAGACTATTTTCTTCGTGTTCATTAGTATGTGTTTGTATCCTCGTTACGTTGTGTTCGATCTCTCCAGTGAGAAATATGTGCATGAGGTTTTTTTTAAAGTCCCTTTATTTGTAGTTGTACACTTCTAGGACATGAAAGAAGCATTACATGAAGTGGTACTGTCGGTGTTTGTTCTATTCTGCAGGGTGCAGAGAACTGTTAGTTCCAATGTACTATAAAAATTCAGGGTTATAAAAAATTTTGCTTATCTATGTGTTAATGTCTTGCTAGTATACAATCCTTACTCTTAAATGCTGAAGGTGTAGAGGTGAAACTTTTTTTTTATTATTCAAATGTTACTCTAAAGGATCTAAACCTGCCCATTTTAGTGCTGACAAGTATGTTGGGTATTTATTCTGTAAAGTGTACTCGTCTGTGTCTGTAACCATTAGGTTTTTTGTTTTGTTTTGTTTTTTCAAAAAGTAATTTATCTGTGCTTGAGCGCCACCATTAGGAGAACGTTGGGATTATGGTGGTCTTGGTTTAGATAGCTTTGCAGCGTAGGAAATAAGGCTGGAATTTGTAACTTGTAGAAATGCATGCTACTAAAGACAGGTAAATGCATAAAAATACGAAGTGTATTACTTTTTTAAAATAAAAGCAGCCTATTAAATCTAAATAGGAATTAGTGTTTATTAAAATCCAGTGTTTTATGTTAGCGATTCAGCATGCAGTATAACAAAATGGAGAGAAAAAACATTTCTGAAAATAAATGCACATTTCTTTGCTCCAACTGTGTAGGTCTAAGAGCTGGTGAAATCTTGCACCTCAGAGTAGAGAGGAGAAGCGAGCTTTCCACAGCTCCAACTCAACTGTTTAATTTAATTATAGAAATTTTAAATGCTACTTGGTATTTATTACACATTATGAACTGGAAAAAAGGAAAGGTGCTATTCAACCTGCCAGGGAACCCAATTTCATCAGTGAGGCAGGCTGTGGAGTTTACAAATGCCAAAAGTCATTGTCAGTCTTGATCTCTTGCTGCTTCGGGTGTTTTGGATGAGACGGGTGGCTGCTACAGATTCCTTTTTGCCAGGCAGATACAAAACAGTCTTAAACTAGGGAACAACGTGCGTGTGACACTTCAGAAAAATGCATCTGTACTCAGGGGACACAGAGCTACTTTGCTTCTGTATTTGTTACCAGCCGCTCCTGGAAGGGTGGTGATGAGGCACCCAGCCTGCTCGTATTCACTGCCTAGATGAACTCATTTTCACCTGACAAGGTAGGTTGCTGTGAACACTTCACAGGATTAAAGTCTTTGTCGTTGTGTTTCCCATGAAGCTCAAATACATCGCTATGTCAAAATAGCTTTGGGGATGGGGTCTTGAGGCTCTCGGCGTGCAGGCAAGTGTCATGTAACCTGCTGTGTTCTATACTGTACAGAATTTTGATAGCTAAACTTGACTGCCATCAAAATAAAATAAATGGTTTGTGATAGTGTGTCTCCTTGTCTTTTGGTCATGTAGAACATCTGTCTCACTGTTCTTGAACCATTCTAGAGACAGACACTGCTTACCACTACAGAAAATAGATCAAAACTCAGTTTAAATTTTGAAAAGCTACCTGAACATGAATGTAAGATTTATTTGTGCACTGTGCTTTAGTGTAATGACACAGCAGTGTTATGTACTCATCTAGATTAATCAAGAAACTGAGCCAAGTAACAAAAATGGACCCTTTAGTACAAAAGTTCAGTGCTCTTCCTTGTTTTTTAACACATTTTTTTTCAGCATGTGCAGAAAATGGAGACAATTACAGGTAAACCTATAAGGATAGTTGTCACCACACACGAAAGTGAGTCTTCCTTATCCTTCCAAATTTACAAGAGGTCATCAGAGACAGACACAGCAGTGTCTCTGGAAAGTATAATAGTGCTTAAAAACATTAGGTATTTTAAAGTCGATGTTATTGTTAGTCTGCTGTGGAGCCTGCATCAAGCTATAGATCTTTTAGTTAAAGATTTTTTCAGCAGCTGTGCTTATAATCTTTTCACTGTTTTACTATTGTCATACAGAAGAAAAATCAAAGCTGTCTTGGTGAGATGAGCTTCAGTAGAAGGGAAGATTACAAACCAAGCTGTTTCATCAGTGGAAAAAGTACTTTGATTACCCTATGCATGCTGTAGCATTTAATTGCAGAGTAGAAACATAACAATTTTGCCTCCTGCTAAAGGATATTATGTTGATTTATTAAAAGGTGCTTGAAAGTAATGGCTGCATCTAATCACATAAACCAGCAGGGATTCTGGATTGAAAATATCTAAAGTCACGCAAAATTTTCTACTTTAAAAAAAATTATTGGTATTTTTTGACATTCCTCTGAATATGGCTCACTTAATAAATACAGCTTTCCACCAAATTCATAGTCACTACAGTAGTGTGTTTAAAATCGATAATATGCTGATAGAGAAATGCAAGTTTTTGAAGTTGATTATAATAAAAACTTTCAAGAAATTAGTTTCTTTGCACTACAGTCGAAAGATTTGTCATCTGTAACCAAAACTTTAAAAGTGTAGAGTTAGTTATGAGCTAGGGAGCACTTTGATAAAATTAATAGCTGTGTTTTGATTCTTAATTCCAGTTGACCTTTATGACAAAGCAGCCGTAATCCTAGAATGTCTTTATATCTGTCCTTGTCCCAGAGAAACAAATGGGGAAAACAACAGGTTTTTTTCTTTCCCTTTCACTTTATGAGTTTATTTTTTGCTTTAGCCTGGAATGAGGCTTTTTTTGGCGCACATACATGTGTATGCACACATACATGTGTGTGTGTATGAGCTCTAAATTACACCATCTTTACTTCCTATAAACCAGGCTCCAACACCCCAGCTCTCCTTTCATGCTCTATGACCAGAAACCTCCTCTTCCTTCTTCTGCCTTCCATTTCTGCAAGTAAGGCTGCAAACCTGAGTTGGTGTGGCAACCCCCATCACTCTGATTTTACCCATTTTGGAAGATCTGGGACTGCCCCCTCCTTGTCTTGTTTGCTTCATCGCCTTTACCCCCATCACTCACTCCTCTGCTTCATATCCTTTTCCAACAGAGTCATCAAAACCTGCACCAACTTTTTCCTTCCAGCTGCACTTTTTTTTCCTCTTCCCTATGCTATCTGCCAGATCTGTCATTAACTGCTGAAAAAGTTGCACATTTTTAGGGCACGGGCTGTGTCTTTACTTACCGTAGAGCTGTCAGTATGATCTGAGAAGGCTGGAGCCTGCTGTGGTGATCTCTTCTGGCACACGCAGGGCATGAGCCGAGAAGGAGTTCTGCAGACTTGGGGAAATCCCTTTATCGAATCTGGGTGGTTTTGAGAGTGCCAGCAGTGTTTGTTTGCTAAGAAACCCTCCCAGCTCTTTCAGCTGCTCTCATGGGGCTGGCCCAGTTCCAGCCAGCCAGGATGAAGGCATGAGCTCTGGGGTGACTGGATTCAGCCTCTTATCTCCACGGAGACAGAAACCTGCAGCGGGAGTGGCAACAAACGCTTGGGGAAAGAAAACACCTGGTAAGAAAACATTTTTCTCCCCTTAAACCTGGCTCTTCATTGCGTTTCCACTGGATGGCCTAAAACTTTTAGTCCTTCCCCCTCTCCTCTGTTATTTCCAAATGTGCTGGCAGGATCCAAGGTCGCAGCAGTAGCAGGGGAGCGCAGGACGGTGGAGGTAGCGTCCCTACCTACAGTCACCACTGTGCAGCTCTGAAACTGTCTGCGCTTCACAAGCGTTAATTCTTTTTTGCTGTATGTTATTTTTTTATCCTTCCTTTAAGCTGACTCCTTCCCACAGCCCTGTCTTTACATCCAGTCAAAGCCCTGGAATTCACAGAACCTGATCATCAGCATGCTGTTTCACATGCTGTATAGTTCCAGGTCTGGATCTGAATGAAAAATTCATAGATGAGTTTTAGGCTGACTTTTCATATGTCTGGGTAGCATAGTGTATGATTAGGCACCAGTAATGATTTGGTGCCAGTGTAATAATAAATATTTTCCTTAGTTTTACATGAGGAACCAGACCTCTAAAATTACATGCCTAAAATAATCCAGTAAATCAGTGTCAAAACCCAAGTGATGGAACCATTTCTGCAGGCACAAAGTCTTTGTATCACAGGGCATTCAGTAATTATTAGCAGTGTATAGATCTTTTATTCATAAATTGCTAAGCATGGTGTAAGGCTAATTGGTTATTTTAAATGAGCAATATAACATTAAAACCTTATAAATCAATTAGAAGTTTGATGTAACCATGTTTTACTTGCATTTATAATACCAGATCTGGAGGATAAAATAAAGGCAGAGGAAGAGGATTGCTTAAGGAATTTACTGCTTTATCACCTAAATATAATAGTACTTCTTGTAGCTACAACAACAGAGCCCTTTGAGAAGGAATAATTAGCAAAGCTAGTAATCAGCAAATGAATAGGCTTGCATAAACACTAAGCCTACATTCTTTGTTTTTGCATCATGGAGCCTGGCAGCCTTCTCACCAGCCGCCTGACAGAAGCAGGGTGAGGCAGGTGAGGAGGGCTGCAGGGCCCTGTGGGTTGGGGGCTGCCATCGGTTGTGTGGGAGGTCCCGTCCCCCCACGCCGGTTTCTCCACCAGCTTAGCTCAGTGCTGGCCACATAACCATTGGGTACTGTTTAATTATGCTGAGTGTCACTAAGGTAAATGGTCGCTATGACATTTTGACGCATCTTTGTGAAAGACAGGGGCTCCATGGCTCAGGATGAGAGGCGGGCAGGGATGGCCAACCCCATGAGTGATCCAGAGACAAGCAAAGACGTGGAGGATCTGACAAGAGGCCTGGAGGAACTCTGTAAGAGCCCTGAGGAGAACAGTGAGAAGGCTCTGCTGCATTCACACCTGGAACAGCAGCATCACCTTATCTGTATACTGGAGAAAAAAGCAGACGACGCACACAAACGCTGCAGAAGCCTGGAGCAGCTCAACGTGGAGCTGGAGAAACTGAGGGCAGAGGACGCTGTGAAAATTAAGACCCTGACCCAACAGATTTACCATCTGGAGGGGCGCTTCATGGATCTGGCCAATAACCATGAAAAAATGATCCAGTCAAGAATGAACACAAGAAACGGCACATGCAGCTGTGGGAGGAGAGCAAGTGCCTGCGGCAGGAGAACGAAGCGCTCTTCAGCCAGACGGTGAGGGAGAAGGAAGCTGAAGTGCTCCAGCTTGCTGCCCAGGCCAGAAAGCTCTCGCAACAGTTGGACTCCTTGCAGGAGAAATGTGCTTATGAGAGTCATAGAGCCCAGGAGTGGGAAAAGGAGCTGCTAGAAGCTCAGAGCCTCCAAGCAAGCGCCTATGCCTGGGAAGTCAATTCATTAAAAAAAAGAGCTGCAACACCTCCAGGAGAAGCACCAACAAACTGCTGCACAGGTGGAGCGCGCTGAAAGTCAGCAGAGGGCTCAAGGCAGCAAGCTGCAGGCCAAGCTGGAGAGGGCGAACGAGGAGAAAGAGCGGCTCCGGAACCTGGCCATGGAGAGGGGCAAAGCTCTGCAGGATAAGCAACAGGAAATTGAGCAGCTGGGGAGGAAGCTGGAGATTGCAGAAAACGCCAGGCAGAGAGCAGGAAAGTGCCTCGTGAAAGAGGTGGCAGCGGCAGACAATGATCTCAAGGTCCAAGAGCTCCAACGACAGCTCGAAAGCAGCAAGCAGGCATGCAGCGAGCTCTCGCTGCAGTTCGATGCTTACAGAAAGCACAGCATGGGTTTACTAACTAAAGAGAAAGCACTGAATGCCAAACTCCGTCATTTTATTGTGTAAATGCAGCTTCCTCCTCTGTTCTCATCTTGGCAGGTGCCTGCCTCTACTGTAACACACTGCTGCGTTTTGTTCCTCTCCGCGAGACCCTCTTGGCAGAGACCATTTTCTGATTTCTCCGCAGATACCAGCTTAAATTGTTCTACAAGGATGGTTCTGTAGTCTACTTTTTTGTTATGCTTTTGAAGAAGTAAGAGTTCTACACTGTTAAATCTGAATGGAGATTGTTGAACTAGTCAAACCTGTGACATGAAAGATTAGGGTGGAAAATGTAAAATATGAATTTGGTTTATTTGGTCCTAATCTCAGTTGTATCGTACATTTTCATTTTTTTACAGTTAAAATCACATTATTTTCCAAGGCAGACCAAAGCTCAAACCCTTAACCTTTTGCATTTGATTCTCCCTTGAAGTTGGGCATGTAAGAGGTTAACATGGAGGCTCCAAGAAAGAAATCTCACCTTGCCCTGTCTGTGTTGTGAACAGTCATGATTCAGCAACTTAAAGGGTCAGAACACAACACCTGATGCTCAAGCAGGTGACTGTGTATAGTTGCCTAGTAGTCTTAGGAGTTTCTACAATTGGTTTAGTCTTATTTAATGTCATAGCATTATCTGTATCCCTGTTCAGCTCAAAATAAATTGTCAGGTCTTTTCCAAAGACTGCTGAAGTCACCCAGAGGTTGAGGTCCTGGATGTTCTGCTAGTTTAGATGTCTCTTAGGTAGAGAAAATAGTGATGATGCACAAAAGGGAAAGGGTGTAGGTTTGGCATTTTCTGACAAGGGAATCTTTCCCTTTCCTGTCAGCACTGGGAGATACAAAGGCGTCCCCCTCTCTCCAGCCTTTCTCCCAGCCAAGGAGGAGGTTTTTGGCTGCTGAGTTTCAGCTCCTGCTCTTTAACACTCCAACAAAAACCCCAGGATGGGCCAAAGGCTATCCCCCACCTGGGCTGTAGGCCCCTTTCTCGAGAGCTCTCCAAGTTCTTTCCTGTGTGTCTGTTGGGGACCGACTCACCGTTTTAGCTACCTGTTGGGGTAGCTTTTAGTCTTGAGCATCTACGGAGCAGCAGCACTGCATCAGACTTGGTACCTGTTGAGCCACGTGTTCAGAAGTGTACAGAAATGGCGAGAAGATCCTACAGCTTGAAACCGGTTCATCTCCAGGATGTACCGAACCAGATGTGCTTTCTAAGTAATAGCTGTCAACAGACTCGTCATCTGAACTTCTCTGGATTCTCCCTGAACCCGCAGAAAGCCAGGGGGGGAAGAACTGCTGTGCCACCGCATGACAAACCACAGCCTTTCTTTTGATCCTGGCTCCTACAAGTGTCATTCCACACCAGATTTATGGACCACATCCTCTGACTTTTCACCCATCTTTTTCCCACGGGCACGCCCATGCTGCATGTGTGTGTGAACACCCGCAGCGTGAACACCCGCTGCCCCGGGCTACCAGCTCGGCCCGGGGTCGGGGGGGGGACAGGAACAGGGTAGGACTTGAGTCTGCCGCTCCCTTGTCATTAGTCGATCCGCAGCAAGGAGTTCCCGTTTCCCTCCTGCGACTGCAGGAGAGCCTACAAGCGGTGCGTAAATCTGCGCAGGGGGCACCCACCTGCGGGGGGACAGGAACGCCCCCCCCCAACCGTGCTCTGCCGCCGGGGGCCATCCACCCCCCTTCCTTCCCCTCGGCTGTGGCACCCCCTTACACACGCACCCCCAGCCCTCCCCCCCCTCACGGCCGCCGCTTTCCCGCGCGCGGGCGCAGTGGCGAGGCGCCCCCTCCCCCTCCGGGCGGCGGGTGCCGCTTCCCGGCAGGCACCGCGGCGGGAGCGCCGGCCCGCCGCCGCGCTCCGCAGCCCCGTCCCGGCCCGCCGGGCCCCTCGCCCGCCGCCGCCATGCGCCACAGCCTCACCCAGCTGCTGGCCGCCTCCTCCGGCGGAGCGAGCCCCTCGGGCGCCGTCTGGCCGCTGGCCGGCGCGGGGCAGGCGCCGAGAGGGCGGGATGGCGGCGGGGAAGGGGATCCGGGCCCCGCGCGGCCCAAACAACAGCAGCCGCCGCGGAGGGAGGCGGGCGCCTTGGAGCCGCGGCGGCAGGAGAAGGAGCCGGAGGCGCCCGGTGGCCCGCTGGAGGTGTGGGAGCAAGAGGACTGGTTCCCGGGGCTGGAGCTGGGAGACCTGCTGGAGGCGGCCCGGCCGGACTGGGACCTGGACGCGGAGCTGAGCGGCTGCTTCTGTGGGGACCCGGAGCCGCTGCCCCCGCCGGGCCAGGGCCAGAGGCCGGCGGCGCCCGGGCGGAGGAGCGGCGGCGCCGGCAGCCGGCTGAAGGCGGCGGCGGCGGCGCGGCTGAACCGGCTGAAGAAGAAGCAGTACGTGCTGGGGCTGGAGAGCCGCCTCCAGGGCCTGGCTGCTGAGAACCGGCAGCTGCGGGACCGCAACCGCGGCCTGAGCCGCCGCCTGCGAGAGCTGGAGCGGGAGAGCAGCTACTTGCGGGCCGTGCTGGCTAACCAGAGCGCTCTCGGGCAGCTCCTGAGCCGCTTAGCCGGGATCCGCGCCGGCGGGCTGCAGCTCAGCACCAGCCTCTTCAGGGACACGGGCAGCCCCCGCCGGCATCACCACCCCCTCCAGCCTGCCGGCGAGAGCAGCGACCACGACTACGCCCTGCCCAGCTCCCGGCATCCCAGCCCGGAGGAGGCGGCGGTGGTGACGGAGACGGAGGAGGAGTGGGCGGCCCCCGGCGGGATCTGCCTCCACGTGGACCGGGATCAGGTGTCGGTGGAGTTCTGCTCCATCTGTGCTCGGCGAGCAGCGGCCTCCTTCAAAATGTAGGGTCAGGTACCTGCTGCAAGTACTCGTGGGGTTCTCGCCCCTAGGGGCCTCGCGTCGTGGCGGAGGAAGCAGGCGATGGTGCGGAGGAAAAGGATAAATACAGTGGTGATGGGGTGGTATTGGGGGAGATGCAGAGGAGGGGAACCTGGTGCTTAAGTGGCCAGGGTAACCAAAAAAAAAAAAAAAAAAAAATTCTCTTGAACGGCACATTGGGAGCCAGATGGTGGCCTTGGTTAAAGGCCGTGTAAATCTGGCGCGTGGACGGTAGTGATCTGAGCTGGTTTTTGCGTAAGAGTCGTGCAGAGCTGTGTACAGCAGTGCGATAGTTATCGTGCAGACTGACACGCGCATACACACGCAGAGGTGCCGCCAGAGCCCGTTTGCAGCACTTGGGTGAAAAGATCATGCCGACCAGACGCATGAAGGTGTGCTTGGTTCCGCTTCGCAGTTGCCAGTAAAGATAACACTGACTACCCGGTCTTGAGTCAGATAATGTCTAGCCTGCTTATCCTGAGGAGCCGAAAATGCTTGCTTAGAAAAACCAAACCAAAAACTTCATTAAGACATCGTCACTGGACAGACTTAAGAAAATAGTAATGATCGGCAAAAGAAAGCATGCATATAAAATTGTACTGCATCTCAGTTATACATTACTATTAAAACCTCTCTGACAGTTTCTCTTTTAGGTGCTTGCCCTGCCAGGCTCCGTTGTGTAGGGGTTAAAGAACAGTCGTTTTCCACCTCGCAACCTGGTAAGGATCAATATATTCCCATAATGCGGTATCAGACAGCTTGCTTTGCTTATGCCAGTCTCTTGTAATGACTGGTTCAGGAAATGATTTCTCTGGTCCTTGGCCTACTCTGCCAAAATGTTTCTAGTTCTGGATGATAACTAATAGTGAAAATTACAGTCACATCATTCTAATTAGCTGTTTTCTTCTTTTCATTTTTTTAAGTGAACATACACGAGATACGTTTTGAATTGAAAAAATAGATGGTTATGCCATTTGAAATATGAATTTTCTATTAAACTCAGTATCTGATGAGCTGAAAAGGGAAAATATGCTAATAAGGGGGATGTGACACAACCTTTTATCATAGGGGACTGTCCCAACAGTGTAAGTAAATTGCTTTTTAAATGAGAAAAAAATTTGTGACCTGTTGGTTTAAAATACTGTCTAGTGTTAGGGATGCACGGTATCTTTATAAAGTCCTTCTCTAGCTTGCTCTAATTCATGATGCGGAGTTTTGCCTGATTAAACAGAACCTGAACACTGGTTATATCTGTACAGTGGAATCCTAATGTAGAGAAGTCACTTGTTTGCATGGACCTCTAACGAGAATTGCGGTTTGAAGAATGCAGTGCATCGAAGTAACTCGTTACTTTAGATTCCCATAAGTAAAAACCCGTGCCCATGCACACTGAAGTTCCTACGTTACTTCAAAGTAGCTTTAAATTTTAAAGATACTGCATGTATATGCATGCGCTTAATTTTACTGCAAAGTTCTTAATTTAGCCTCTTACAGTATCCAGAAATCTATAACTTTATATAATTAAGCACAGTTTGGAGACGAGCAAATATGTATCTTGAGGCTAATGATTTGAAAAATGCTCCATAATTAACTGAGATAGGAGGAAAAATAGTTTGACCAACAATAGCGTGTGTTTTCTTGTACTAGTCAGTGTTTCTCCCTATCACAAAAGACGAGTGGGTTGTTTTTTCAGTTGTATTATAATGTCCAGGTTGTTTATATGTATGTCAGTTGGGGGAAGAAGGATTGTGAAAATTATAATATGTAAAGTGAGGTTTCACAAAGAATAGACTTTCCTAAAACAGTTTCATTTATTAACTTCTTTTCAAAGAAAGATTCTATTTAGTGTTTCTGAAATCTTGTTCTTTAAAGCCTTAAATTTTGTGTTTAAGGCTAAGTAGAAGGTGAAAGCATTTTCTCTCAGTCATTTGCTTTATTGGTGCTAGATCCTGTCAAGTGTTCATCACTATAAAAGGAGCTTGATTTTTCTTTGTGAAACATCACTGTGTGATAAAGTATATGTGTATTTAGCATCCTTGTTTTTCTTTATGCTAAAGTGGATTCAGCTGTGTTGGGGCAGAAGAGACGGGACCAGCTGCTGGCCACATTTCCTGCTTTATTTTAAAAGGTAGTATAAGAAATGAGAATAAAGAGGTAACAGGGCTTTTGCTGTCTTTGGTTTAAAACAAAAAAAAAAAAAGGTTGAATGCTGGGATCATTTACTGTCGTCCAAGATGTTTTTTTTTAAGAGACAATATCCTATCAAACAGGTTTTACTCCACTGTATACAGAATTCCATCTGCTCAGGGTATATTGCCAGCACAAAGGAGACTTAGTGGGGTATGTGTTACCTTACACCTCTGTGGTGGCATCAACAGGACTGTTCAAAGTTTCAGTCTTAAAACTGTGCAACCCTGCTGTAAGTGATGGGTTACACCAGTGCCACAGGAATCAGTGTTGACCATTGAGACCCGTACTGGCTGATAGAATGAAAATAATTAAGTTAGATTCAACCTAGGTTCAGTCTGCCTAGCTCAGACTTCACGAACGTGGTTTATTTTGAAGTTTAACATGCCTGATGAAAAGAGAAACGCTAATGTAGCAAATACGGGATGTTAAAACGGCATTTTTACGGTTACTTCATTGTAGAGGTGTTTTTTAAGTTAACTTAAATATGCATTCTTTCTTTTTGCATCACTGCTAAACGGTAGGGGTCAGGGACATAGTTCTGCTCTCTTTTGTGAACCTGCACATCGCTCTAGTCATGAAACTACCTGTGAGCTGTGTCTGAGAGTAGCTGATTTTCTGACATGCAAAATGATATATACCGGTACAAGAACAAGGTCAAGTCCCAAGAAAGTAAGTGGCTGCAGGCATTTCTAGTGCCTACTGAATCATATTTAAACCAAATAGAGGGGAGGAAGTTATTTGAAACTCTAACCGACTGTACTATCTGTATGGTGTATTATTAATGTAGCTTTTTGAAGTGGAAGCCTTGAAATGACATAACTTAATACTTGAAAATATATTGTAAATGTTTCTTTGTATTAATGTGCCATCCAGATAAAAATACAATATCATAATAAAATCAGACTTGTTGATCTTTCAGTTTATGGGCTCAAATGTTTTTTCATCTTTTTCTTCTCATTAATGCCTTGCTTTAATTCAGTGGTTCATTACACAGAATGGGAAAACAGAGGGAAAAAGGCTGTTGCTGCTAGATATCCGTGTGGGTCATCAGCTAGAAAACAAGATTAAATGGTTCAGGGTGTGCAGGAGAAATGTACTTCCTCATCTGTCTTTCAAATTAATTTGTGGTGAGGACAAAGGCGTTATTCCTTGAACCAAAGATAGAGTTGTACTTCTGAGAATCACCACTCCTTGTATTTTACAGTTGGTTTTCTTAGTATTTTATTAATGTGGATGCATTTGATCAATAAACCATGTGTAAGGGACTGTGTCAGCCGTTTTGTCTCGACGTTGCTGATACACCATTACATCCCCCCAAGCCGCAGGGTGGTGTAAGATGGCAGCTGTCTGTTTCAGCCCCACGCCATTTCCTACACTGGGCCTTGACGTCCCATTGCTGGGAGGACAAAATCCACCCGGAGCTGGAAAAGCTGTGGGTGTGTGCAGGGCCGGGGGGTGAGGGGGACGTGTGGAAGCTGAAGGCGTCAATGGCCGATGCCCCCCCCGCCCCGTACGACCACTGTGGACATCTGGGCATGGGCACGTGGGGGAACACGGGGAGGGAATATGAAATGAGCTCTGTGGCAAGGAGTGAACTAGTGGTGGGGACTCTGTAAAAGGGGCTTCGTGCTCCTCTCTAGAGAAACCTCTCTTGCAGTAGATTTTTCACTTGCCTTCGCTCTATCACCCCTCGAAGCTCTCACCTGCCGAAGCTTCTCGCTCGCGGTAGTTCTCCGTGTGCCTTTGCTGTATCACTCTCCGAAGCTCTCGCCTGCAGAAGTTTTTCGCTTGCTTGGTTTCTCTCCATCGCTTGTCGAGCTTTCCCCCCATCACCTGCGCTGGGGCCAGACCAGCAGGACACAGCTGGACTCGTGGTGGTGGTAATTAGTATTGCTGCTTCTCCTTTTTGTTTGCTCAGGTATGCTGATTTTTCCTTTCTTCTTCCTATCACTGTTATCAGTTATTTTGTTACGTGAAGCTTACAAGGTTGTACAGCATCTGACCCTGTTTGCATCTTAATCTTGCCCTCGGGATCATTTAAGAACCCTCCCCAATACTGAATCGGGACATTTTAATTTGGCGTCACGGACAGGATCCCGAAAGGCGAGAGTGCTGTACAACCTGGCTGTGTTCAGTGCAGCCCTCTCAGGATGAACTAACCCCCTTTTGTGTTACATTAAGGTGTGACCTGAGAGTGAATAGGGGGTAGAATGGATAGTAATAATTGCATTTGTGTGTGAGGTGTGAACTCCTGAGAGAGAAAAGGGGAAACTCAACTAAGGTGTGACCCTCTCGGGACGATAACCCCTTTGAGTTACTTTTGTAGTAAATTACAGTGTGGCCTCCTGAGAAAGGAAAGGGGAAACCTGGATACGAAGGTGTGACCCTCTCAGGATGATGACCTCCTGAAAGGAGGCCAGAGAAAAAGAAAGGCCAAGGAATGGCCATCCAGAAGGCAGCTGATGCTTGTGATGATGTGCCCTCATAGGTTAGAGGAATAGATAAATTATATGATGTTTTGGAAGTGTACCAATCTTGTCTCTCACTCCTGGGACAAGATTGGGTGAAAAATCACTGGTTTAAACCGCAGAGTGTGGTGGATAGGATAAGAGTATTGCAGAAGGAAGCTAAGGTTAGGAGGGGGAAAGGAAAAGCTATAATTTGTGCAGTGTTAGGAGCGAGTCTGGCAGCTGCGGTGGAAGAGAGAAAGCAGAAGTCTTGTCAAGCTGATACTGTAATAGACTCCCTGCAAATGGTCATACAGACCCTGCAGGAACAATTAAAAGAAAGTAAACAATTGCTAGAGGAGGAAAGGAACCAAAATAAAATATTAAAGGAGGAATTGAGGAATCAATTTTTGAGGGATGTAGATACAGCAGTGGAGGTAGAAGTGAAGCTGTCGGAGAAGGGGATACGGCAAATTTATCCCCAAGGAGATTTACAGAAGGCAAAAGAAACCGTAGAAATCCTCCCTCACATGTATCTGCTGGTTAAAATAAGAGTACACGTATGAGGACGATAGCAATGACCGTCCTCAGGTTGTCACCAAAGAAGTCTCATTTACAGCAACTGAATTAGCAAAGTTGAGAAAATATTTTGCAAAGACTGCAAAGGAATCAGAGACAGAGTACGTGTGGAGAGTGTCTCTGACAGGAGGGGATGGAATTTTGTTGTCAGAAAAAGCAGCAGAAGGATACTGGAGCCCAGGTGTGTTTCTAACTCCCGGTGGTCGCTGAGCCCCACGGTCACTGACTCAGAGAGCTGCGTATTGGGCTGGAGGGCTCAACCCTTGGGGAGGGGGGATCAGTTGGTGGAAAGCGTGCAGAAGGAAGCCTGTTTCCAGATGATGCATGATCGGGAGCTCAAGCCCAAGCAGGGCTCCCCGATGGTAATGCCTGCGGACCCAGAGAGGATGACTCCCCTGATACGGGGACTTTCTGACTCCCTGAAACCCACTGGGATTCAGTTACAAGGGAGGATTCAAAACGGTGACTCCATTTTCCCACAAAAGGTATTTATTGACTTAACCAGACAAAAGAGGGAGGAGTATGAGTCGGGGAGAGTGTTTGTGAATGGACTTTAGGCTTTGATTGTTACGACCCCTGTTGTAGACGCTATGATTGTTCTAAATACCAAGGATGATTGGGGGGTGCAACTGTAAATGGCAACCCAGTGCAGGAGCCTGGAAATGTAATTATTGTGACTTTGAACGGGAAGCGACTGTGGTGGGAGGATCTCTAGGACCTGAGAACCATTTATATTATGAACAATCAGTGGACACTGAATCACGAGGAGGTCCCTTGCTAATGGGGCCTGGGCTTTAAAAGGTCGTTATTGGATTTGTGGACAATATGCCTATTGGAGGCTATTTTTAAATTGGATAGGAATATGTTACATAGGGTATGTTAAACCATTGTTTTTCTTGCTATCACAAAACCAAGGTGAGGGGTTAGGGATTAAAGTTTATGATGACCTAATTTGAAATAAACAATCTGTTGACACCACCCTGACAGGAGGTAGTGCCCAAACCTGGGGCAAGGATGAATGGACCCCACAACAGGTCATCCAACATGATGGGCCTGCCACCTGGAACCCCAATGAGTGGTGCTATAGGCCATCTTAGAAATTATTAATGAAACTGCTCATGCCCTGGATTTATTGGCAGACTGGCCATGCAAATGTGAGCTGTAATATTCTAACATTGTATGGTTCTCGATTACCTGTTAGCCAAAGAAGGGGTTGGTTTTGGCAAATTAAACGATTTTAATGCTTGTTTAAAAATTGATGACAGTGGTCAGGTGGTCAGACAAATAGCTTTTGGGATTAGAAAACTGGCCCATCTCCCCTTCAAACATGGAATGGCTAGAATGGTGATTTATGGTCTTGGTTACCGGGAGCACCATGGGTAAAACAGCTTTTATTTTAACTGTTACGTGCATTTGGCGCTTTGACGGTTTTGCCGTGTATTATTCCCTGCCTTATTCAATTAATCCAACATGTTGTATCTAACATGCAATTCATATCTACTGCCTCACCTGATGGTGTAAAGCACATTCGTGTCATTTTCCAATCAAAGCCTGCAGCTGTATCCATTATTTAGACTGCCTTTTTTTTCCATCTATTAACAATATTGAGCAGTGAATTTGTAGTGTTATTGCTTACCTGCCTTTGCATAAATTGGGAATAGAAGCTTCTAGGCCCAGATGACACATGCACTTTAGGATAAGGGGGAGTGGAAATTGATTTTCCTGCTGCATATGCTGATCCCAACTCCAGCAGACCATGTGGACCACCAGGGAAACAATGGATCACCTGGTAGTGCTGATTCCAGTTTACTATGTGGCCTTGATTTTGTTAACTATTACTTTAATTATTCTTTTAATACTTGTCTTTTGTCCTTGCAAATGTTCACCAGGTAAACTGCTGTCATCTTCTTCTACTGATTCCTCACAGCCTTAAAATCAGTTTATAGAATGTTTTGGTTTTGTAAAGTTAGTTAAACGTGACATCTTTGTTAAAGATGTTGCTAGTTATATGTATTCTGACTTGTCCTTTCTTATTCTGTCCTATTGCTATTATCAGTTGTTTAACAAAATAAAGCTTACAAGGTTTGTGTGGCATCTGACCTCGTTTGTGTCTTAATCTCGCTCTTGGGATTGTTTAAGAACCCTCCCTGGTATTGGATCGGAACACCATGGACAAGTAGAATACTTACAAAAACTCGTCCGTGGTCTATTGGTATATTTCTCCTTTCTGTCCCATTCTTTAGGTTCTGAAGTTTGATGACTGGTTAATAACATGCTGTTAAATCATAATCTTTCATCAAATTGTTATTTCCATGCCAAACACTGGAGTGAGCGTAACAAAAGTTTTGAGGGTGTTGAAAGGAGACCATTTTTAAAACTCCAGAGTAAGCCAGGCCCTGTACTCTTTGATTTCTGTTAATCTTAAATGCTTTATTTGTAGAGAGCAGTTTAAAAGAGTCTGCTGGCTTTCTGGCATCCAGGCATTCTAGTGAAAGTAGTTTGCAGCTGGATAAAAATGAACATTTCACAAAAGACGTTGTTTAAACATTTAAAAGCCACATGGGCATGCTCTGCCTTTTTGGCCTCCAGTTGCAGAAAATACCCTGTTCAACACTGAAATTTGTGTTCGTTAGACTGTATGTACCACAGAACCAAGTGCACTCAGCGTTAAACTGCATGGCTGTGCTACCTTCATTTTTCAGTATTTCTCCACCCCACAGCTGCTTGAAGACTATTTAGCATTTAAATAAGAAACAATTTCATGCTTAGTTCTCTGTTAGTCCTTCACAGTTTGATTCCAGTGCTGACTCTTAGCAGCATTCTGAATTAACCTCTCTGTCTTTCCTCTGAAGAGGTTAGCAGCATCTGGGAGGAAAAAACAAATCCGTGTTTCTGCAATCTCTAGCTGCCTGGAGAGGTGATATCAAAGTCAATGTAGGGAACTGTATTCCAACACTTGGCATCTCTTGGTACTTCCAGATTATCAGATTTCTCATGCCACTTGTCAAATCTGTAATCGGTTTTCCCTGTGAAACAGATCTTTTGCAAAACAGGCCTTTTGTGACTTTACCAATTTTTCAAAACTTATGTTCTGTACAGCTTGTTAGAGGTTTTCTGCTAGAACCAACAATATTCTGTATAGGGTTGTATTTGCTGTTAGTTAGACTGTAAATGTCTGGAAGATATGTTGGGTATAGGAGTTGTTCAAATGGGCTCTGTGTTTAAAGAACACCCTGTGTAAAATTGCACATTGTCAGCACCTGATTCCATAGTTTTTCACCCAGGTTAAGTGGGATACACAGATTTGGAGAAATAATTCTGCCTTTACTCATTAGCAGGAGGATGCCAGGAGCTGGACTGGGGTGGGTATGGGGGAGATGCAGGTAGCATTTGCACAGGGCTGTGATGTTGAGATGCAGCACCAAAAATGGTACATACAGAAGACAGATAAAATTAGTGGGGTTTTTAGTATGTCTGTTGATTCTTATCAATAGCCAGTCAGATTTCTTTTGGTGGTAGTTCAGGCTTTGAGAGGCAAAGTCCATCACTAGAGCTTATATGTAAGACACACGCATTCTTCTAGGGTGACAATAAAAGCTATTGCTGACACATACCGGCTTGCTTTTCACAGAATCAACTAGGTTGGAAAGGACTTTGAAGATCATCCAGTCCAACCGTTAACCCAGCACTGACAGTTCCCAACCACACCAGATCCTTAAGTGCTAAGTCAATCCTACTCTTAAACATTATTAAAATGGTAGAAGATGTTTAGATGCAAACCAGTATCAGAACACCACACGATACAGCAACACATTGAATTAAGGAAAACTAAACTAACTTTACTCATCAACTGTTGCTGAGGTAGTCTCTGCTGCTTCCTTGTACAAATCAGGCCCCTACTGGTGGTCAGAGAGAAACAGAGTACGTGGTTTTCCTGCTGTACCAACAGATTTGTTAGGAAAAAGTAGATAAAATATGATGACACTCCCTTAATATATTTTTCAGCAGTTTTAAACCAAGCCAATTTAACATCTCCATGCTGAATTCTTAATTCTCATTAATAAATACTTCCATTAGGGGATACTAGAATTTTGTTGAAGTGTACATGATTGTTGACCAGTAATCATCCAGGTTTTACAGTTATGACCACACATCAGCTTGAGATGATTGCTTCTGTAGAAAAATTCCTGATTTAGTTCCAAAACTGCAGAGAAGACTAAAGGTATCTTATGTAGTAGGAAAATTACATATAGTCACTGTAGGAATACAATGGGAGATTGGCAAGGAGACTTGTAAATATGCTGTATATTGTAAATACTTGCAGCTGGGGTGTCAAAAACCACATATATCACACTAATTGTTTACCTTTGTGTGGTCACAAGGTAATGAGAATAAAGTTATTCTTTGCATTTCACCCATGATTTTGTGGTTGTTCCTGCATCCTGCTCAGAGTCACCAATGTGAAGACAAGCCTGATGCACAAGTGAATTACTCCACACCACTAATCTTAAAACTAGAGGTAGCTGAGATACCACTGGTAACAGCACCAGCCCCTCAAGGCCTCTCAGCACCGTTCCTTGCATCAGGACAAGACTCATTGCAAGTCAAACTGGTTACAAGGACCAAGTGTGTTCTGACAAGGCTCTTTTTTGGTCACTTAATATATATATGCTGGGAAGTCCGACCCAAGTATCCCTCCTGATTGCTCTGTGAGAGTAGTGTTCTCTACCTCGTAACAGGGTAATCTTGAGACACAAATTCTGTGCTAGGAGAATGGAGGGAAGTTCAAGGAGAAAAACATTCTGATGTTGAGGAATCTCTAGAAAAACCCTGCCCTGGCCATTCCATCCCCCCCACCCCCACCCCCCTTTTTTTTTTTAAAAAAAAAAAGTCACTGTGGTTTTCATTATGAAGAAAAAAAGCCTTTTTCAATAATACTCATTTATAAAGCTTTTGAAAGAAGTAGCATCGCCTTAGAGCTAAACACTAAGCAGGCAATATAAATGCTTTTTTAAAATCCCATTTCCAAAGAAAAACAGCTCTCCTTACAAAGCTGTTATTCAGCTGTATATGCTAAGCTGGACATAATGAAAAATTTAACTTGCATTTAAGTTCAGAACTGAAAAGAATGCCAATGCAAAGTCTTAACTTTGTTTTTTTATTTAAAAAAAGACAGCAAGCAACAATTTATTTCTTTTATTATGTTTACTTATCCAAGGCAATTGAAAAAGTTGCTTAACTTCATGCTTGTAACTCTTCAGTATCTCTGCTAGCGTCCATCTGCTGCAGTATTTTGGCATATATTCCGTGATGTTTAGTGGCAAGATATAATCCAGTAAGAGCTTGTACAAGTACAGCCCAACTCATCTTTCTAAAGACAGGCTGAGAAACTGAGAGCCAGAAGCGTACTAGATTTTCTTTCCCAGGCAAGGGAGATGAAAAATACCTAAACAATATAAACAGTAGTAGAAATTTCTTTTTTTCTTCCATCCTATTTAAGTATCAAGATTGAACATTAAAGTAATTAAAAATATTTAGGTAGATATTGTCACCTTCCTCTCCTAAGTTAAATTCACCTGGTGGTAGAGTTCTCAGGATAAATCCTGACCACATATTGCCATCTCGCCATCCCCTCACCGTACTTTGACCCAACCCCAGAATTACACCTGCCAGGGTACTGCCAGGATGAGCAAGGTTTCTCGGCCACGGAGCCAAAGGGCACCAAGCAGCAACCTTCACTGCTTGGCAGGACAGTGGCCACAATTTCACATACCCAGGCAATCCCAGGCTAAGGCTCCGGCTAAAGACAAATGCTTTACAGCACATCAGTTTGCAGATCTTGTTTCATCTTGGAGGCCCAGTGTAGCTCTTAGAAACTTGGCCTTGTAATTTGATGACCTTATTGTAAATCCCCTTCCATGTACTAAAAGCCTACAAGAAGATAGGCGTGCATAGGCTGAAAATCCACAGAACTTAAAACTTGAACTGAAGATTTGACCAACAAGTACATTTCTCTTACTGCAGGTTAGTAAGACGTACCTGGCTGCCAGGCTTGCGTTCAGGGGAAGAGCCAGGAAAGCAGGATAGAGAGCACCCACCACAGCCCCTATTAATCCTCCTCTGACCACAGCACAGACCTCGCAGTCCAGCTGACCTGCATGACAAACAAAATGTTTCACTGTCAATATCCACATCGCTCCAACATAACGATTTAGAAGCTGCATGCAACATGGAGACAGACATGCGACAGAAACCAAGTTGTGCAGGTATGGAAGAAATTTCGAAAGAAGACTCTTCTTTTTGAAAAAAAAAAACCAACAAAAAACAAACCCAAAACCCACTCTAATTCCAACCCATGAAGAATTTATCACTAAAGTTTACCTTCAAATGAAATAATACAGAGGAAACTGAACTGCTTTGTTGCAGTCACTTTTACACGACTTTGAATGAAAAATGCTAAAAATCAGTGATGCGTAGCATAATTATTTTATAAACATATATAAATATACATACGTATCTCCCCACTCAACTTCAAATACTCACTGCTGCACAATGCATGAAATAATCTGGTTTTCAAACCCTGCTCTACAAACTGAGGTTTTTCAAGAACAGTTCAAGACCACCGTTCTGCAGAAAGGAAAAGGTCCTCTAGCGTTGTTACACTGTGTACAGAAAGCAAAGCCCTTTCAAAAACAAGGAATAATGAGGTTTTTTACCTGAAAATAAAGGCTCGCGCACAAAACCCTCATAAACTGCTGCTGTTGAAAGGAATGGAATAACAGCCATTGGCAGAGCTGACGCTATGAAAGCTCTTCTGACATGCAAGACGTTCCTGAAGAAGTTATTTGCTGCTAAGCCACATAAGCTTGCATTTGCTGCAAGGAAGTAGGATCCATGATTACAAAGGTTCCTGTGAAAGAAGGAAAGTCGCTTCAGTAATTGAGAACTGGAAAGAAGTTTGGTTTACTCAGTGCTACAATTCACTGCTGAATATCCTACAGTAAGAGGTAAGAGATGTAAATCTCTCACTGGTGCAAACCAGAGAGTAACTACTTTCAAAAGCAGCCAGTACAGCATTGCTGAATTTACATACACCTCAAGAATGAAGTGGCAGAAAGGCTGAGAAGCCTTTTCTACATTTTTTTAAATTTATTATGGCTAATGGAAACTTCATGGAATTTGCTCTCCTAATCAGCATGTTTCTAAGGAGAATGTTTTCTCAAAAGAAATTAAAAATAAATATAATCACAACTATCTCCTATATCTAATCAACCTTGTTTCTATCCTGCTTACCCAGTAGTATAGATTTAGTTTCAACCTAAGGGCTTACAGGGCAGATCAGGCAGGACAACTATGGCCACTGAGCTCTCGCAATAAGGATCTCAGCAGCTCCTGGCAGATCACGGCAGCGATCCTGCAGGCTGAAGGGCTGAAAGCCTTCCTTGTGTGCATCGAACACGTGAAGTTCAGGTCACAGAATTATTCAGGTTGGAAAAGACCCTTGGGATCATCGAGTCCAACCCTCAGCCCGACTCTACAAAGTTCTCCCCTACCCCATATCCCCCAACATCTCATCTAAACGACCCTTAAACACACCCAGGGATGGGGAGTCCACCCCCTCCCTGGGCAGCCTATTCCACTCTCTGACCACTCTTTCTGTGAAAAATTTTTTCCTAATGTCCAGTCTGAACTTCCCCTGTTGCAGTTTAAAGCCATTCCCTCTTGTTCTGTCACTAATCCCCTGTGAGAAGAGCCCAGCACCAACCTCTCTGCAATGTCCTTTCAGGGAGCTGCAGAGAGGGATGAGGTCTCCCCTCAGCTGCCTTCTCCTCACGCTGAACACTCCCAGCCCCTTCAATGGCTCCTCACAGGATTTATTCTCCAGGCCCTTCACCAGCTTTGTTGCCCTCCTCTGCCCTCGCTCCAGCACCTCCACATCTCTCTTGTATTGAGGTGCCCCTTGCTAGGAGGTCACACTAATTAAAGGCTGCAAAAGTCCAACATACTGGTTTACAGAACTGGAGCTCCTATTTTTCCCTTGGTAACAGGGGACTGGATTCTGTTATCTACCATGTTTTTAAGATAAGAGTTTACAGCAGCTACTCCTGTTGCAATCTGCAATATGGTGAAAGCAGAATAGAACAAATTCTGGTCCAAGATAGTCAGCATTTAATATCTTGACAAACAGTTCCCATCTGAGTACATTCCATCACAGCAGGTAACACAAGAGAGGGAATGGAAAAGTGTGCCAGTTTTACAAGCCTGATGAGCAATCTGTGATTTATTTCGTTTGACTCACAGAAGGAAGTTGTGCATTATCTTTAGCATTATACCTGGCACAGACAGTTGATTAGCGGAAACAACTCTGCTTTAAGCTTCCACAAATCTAAAATTCCCCAAAAGACAACTGTTACCAGGCAAAGCAATGAACTGGAAGGCACTCTGATTCTGAGGCCGTGCCAGTACTATTATGTTAAAAGTGTATTTTTAAAGTGCATCAGAAGTTGGATTTGCCACTAAAGCCTCAAAGAAAATAAAATGCTTGATGGGTCACAAAATTTATGCTAGGCCAAATGTCATATTTATTTTCAAAATGATCAAATGTTGACAATCTCTAAACCATTAGCAATTAAAATACATGATTTTTGGAAATCCACCTATTTAAACTCTTCCACATTTTAATGCTTAGAGTAATGTTAAGCACTGACAAACCATACAAAAAAAGGCTTCAGAGCTGTAGGTGCTAATTCTGCAAAATATTAAAAACATCTGACATCAGTGACACCAACTATTTCTCATTTTGAATAAGAAAATACTTTCATTCTTGGTACATACCAAGTTTTCAAACATGAAAAATAAGCTACTAACAATTCAATTCTGATGCTATACAGCAAAAGTACTTGACCAGTCAGACCTCTCTTGCCCTCATTTAGGAGACCTGGGTTTTTTGGGGGTTTTTAAAAAGTAAGGGACCCATTTGCTTTTCAAATCACCATTTTGCCAATACTGAATGTCATTCACAGAAATGTCCCCAGAGTACAGATTCTGCAAACCAACCATTTCACCCTATTGGTATGTTTAAAATCACAGGCAGTGAAATGCCTGTGTGTATATACACATGTGTAGAGGACCAAGATTAAAATTTAGCAGTGTATTTGCAAATACAAAATAAAGCCCATTAACGAACCCAGGACCAGCAGAAGCTACTCTGGCTTATGGATATACAGAACTGCTACACTGCATGAAATGAAAAAAACTGAAGGATGGAAGGGTTTGGGGTTTGGTTTTGGCTTTTTGGGGGTGTTTTTAGTGGGAGGTGGTTGTCTTTGGGAGGGAGGTGGTGTTTGTTTTTTAACACTAGTTCCCTAGTGTTAAAAACAAGAACTTAGGTGAGCAGGAACTCTCTCAATCTGATTGCAGGATGCTTCCCCTTCCCTTCCAGCCATTACTGACCTCCCCTCTGGACATACAAGCTTTAAATTCTGCCCAGGCAGTTCCAAATAAAGGCACACACCCTGGCAGCTATTTCCTTCCAAGGCTCAGCAGTGCCTAGGTACCACAGTTTCTACCAAGACATTATCACATCACCACTAAGGCATCTGCCTCCCCCTTGACAACCCAGCTCTTCTGGGGAAGAAGTCTTGTAAGTCAAATGTGAGCACAGCAGATCCTACACAAAGCTGCACCACTGACTGCAACAGAAAGGATAGCCTTGGTATTTTTCCTTCTCACCTGTGCAGGGAGGCCCTGCATTACTACCAGCAGTTTCTTTAGCCAGCAATTTAGTCATATTAAAAATTAATAAATAAAAGAAGCTTCTGATCACTCTTGATGATACATACACAAACAGCTTCTTGCAGAACCAGCCCAGGTCCGGTAAGGTTTTGCAGTGAAATGCAGTATCACAAACCAGAAAAAGGTTGTTTCTGAGGCCCAGAAGGCATTTAGCTGGTTTTCTGCCACATGGAACCCTGCTGGTGAGCCTGCATGACTCTGGCTGACTCATCCACCACCACCACCTGGATACCTCAGTCTCACCTTCCTGAAACGCCGAGCAGTGCAGAATGAAATGGAGAAACTAGCAGGTTGATGCTCACTCAGTTTTGGCCCTGGGCCAGCCCTGCGAGACACAAGATGACTCCTGAAGAATCACAAGAGTATTTGCTTTATACTCTCCCAAATTTTAGTTTACTAGAAAATTTATTACCTCTAGCACAGAACTGTGTGAATGCTCCGAGCCAGCCAGGGCTGATCAGCCTTCCCAGAACCTTAAACACTTGGGAGCACATGCCAGAAACCAGCTGAGCAGGACCAGAGCTAACAGTAAACTAAACATATTTAAAAAAACCACAAAACAAGTTTTCTGTTCTGGACAATAATAAGCGTCTTCACAATTAAATATTTTTGTAACTGCAAGGAAGATCTGCAATACAGGAGTAAGGGAAAAGAAAAGCCTTCAAGAGACTTGAAATGTTTGATGCTCATTTATTTTACCAGCACTTACTGATCTGCTTTAGGAAGCTCATTGAATATCTTTTGTATGACTTCCAACCGCTTAAATCTGTCCAAATATAGTCTTTGCTGTACAGAATCTGGTTCAAGAAACTCTCTTCCTGTCATCTTGAAGTCCTGGATCATAAGGGACAAACAAACAAATGTAATCAAAGTTACACAGCCCCAGTATGTATCAAATAAATATTTAGACTCTTTTGACACTATGCAATCACAAATGCATTTCCTATCTTTTATGGCAGAGTTTTCAGATGGAAAGGGCACAATGCAGATACAGAAGCCTGTGATATTTATGACTACACGAACCCTAAGAAACTGCTTGTTTTGGTGATGTTGCAGCTGTGGTTTGACAATTGCTCTAAGCCAACTTAAGTACTCGCTGTGATGAAAATGGACCGTCTCACACTCCAGACACTCCTGTCTGAGCACCTCCAACCTTGGGGCCATACAGCAGCCTGGATCAGCAAACACATATGAAAGCCGCCTAGAGGAACAACAGGAAGCATAGTTGTTTTTTCCAGCTGGATCACCTTCTAACACACTGATCCCTACTACCAGCAGCATAAGAAAAGACACAAACTCTTGTTAGTAACCGAGTTTGGCAGTACTTAAGGTTTAAACTGACTTCACTGTCAAATAGAAACTCCAAGGGAAAACCACAAATAAATCCATACTTTGTAAAGATTTAAAGAAATCATGAAGATACTTACTCTGCTTTTTATTCCACACCTAAGGATGCTAATTATTAGTATTCTTAGCCAGAGACATATAAAGTCAGAAAACATACAGTTGTTTACATGGCCAGGTTTTAGTAGCAGGGGGCTACAGGGCTGGCTCCTGTGAGAAGCTGCTAGAAGATTCTCCTGTATCTCACAGAGCCAATGCCAGCCGGCTCCAAGATGGACCCACCACTGGCCAAGGCTGAGACCATCAGTGATAGCAATAGCACCTCTGGGATAACACATAAAAGAAGGGGGAAAAAACTGCTGTGTAACAGCAGCAGCAGAGAGGAGTGAGAACAGGTGAGAGGAACAACCCTGCAGCCCCCCAGGTCAGTGCAGGAGGAGGGGCAGGAGGTGCTCCAGGCCCAGAGCAGAGGTTCCCCTGCAGGCCGTGGGGCAGCCCATGGGGAGGCAGCTGTGCCCGGCACCCATGGAGCTCCACGGGGGAGCAGAGACCCACCTGCAGCCCGGGGAGGAGCCCACGCTGCAGCAGGGGATGCCCGAGGGAGGCTGTGACCCCGTGGGGAGCCCACGCTGGAGCAGGCTCCTGGCAGGACCTGTGGCCCCGTGGAGAGAGGAGCCCACACTGGAGCAGGCTCCTGACAGGACTGGTGACCCCGTGGGGGACCCACGCTGGAGCAGTTCATGAAGAGCTGCAGCCCCTGGGAAGGACTCACGTTGGAGAAGTTCATGGAGGACTGTCTGCTGTGGGAGGGACCCCATGCTGGAGCAGCAGAGACAATGTGACAACTGATCTCAACCCCCATTCCTAATCCCCTTGCGCCACTCGCAGGGAGGAGGTAGAGGAATCAGGAGTAAAGTTGAACCAGGGAAGAAAGGAAGGGTGGCAGGAAAAGTGTTTTTAAAAATTGATTTTATTTCTCATTACCCTACTCTGATTTGATTGCCAATAATTAGTTTCTCCAAGTCAAGCGTGTTTTGCCCATGACAGTAATTCATGGGTGGTCGATCTCCCTCCTTATCTCAGCACATGAGCTTTCCAGCAGATTTTCTCCCCCTGTCCTGTTGATGGAGGGGGAGTGAGAGGGCAGCTTGTTGGGTAGCTGGCAGCCAGCCGGGGTCAACCCACCACAACAGTTTTTGATTAAGCGTGGCATTTAGTGATCCAAATGCTTTTCCTAGATGTTTCTCCCCAGAGGACGGTTTCCCAGACTTACTTTCCTAGTCATACTTACCTCAAGTTTCTTTCACAAGTCTGCAGCCTATCTATAGGACCGTGCTTGTTTTGATTCCGGCCTGGCGGGGTGCAGGAGCGGCAGAAGCGGGGAGAAGCAGCAGAACCTCACCCGGGATCAGCGGGGCCGGTGCCAGCCCTGAGGTCTCTCGCTTCTGCCCCGTTTAGGAGGAGGCTCTTCAAACCTGTTCTTTAGGTAAACGCTGACATGGCCTCACGGAGCTGCAATTACCCAGTGACGTACAAACGACCCTCCCTGTCCCCTTGCACGCCGCCGTAAGGCAGCTGGAGGTCCCCAAGCCCCCCCGGCATCACCCCCCCTCCCCGTTCCCGACGCCGGGAGGCTGCAGGCCCCCCCCCGGGCTTTAACCACCCCCGAAAGCCGTTACCAGCCGCCGTTAACCCCCGCGGCGCTGCCCCTGCACCGCGCTCACCCTCACGACCTTCGCGCCGGGGCCAAGCTCCAACCTGCCCGACCTTGAGCTGTCCCCGGCGGACACCGCCCCGCCGGCAGCCCGCCCGCCCCCATTCCCATCCCCATTCCTATCCCCATTCCTAATCCCATTCCCTCTCCCGCCCTTACCGAGCGGGTCCCGCCGAGAAGGCCCCGCCGCCTACAACATGGCTCCTCCCACCTCACGCCCCCCATGTGGGCGCCGCCATCTTACCCGCTCACATGACCCAGGGCTTCAGAGGAGCCCTTTGATTGGGCGTTCTCCGCCGGCCCAGCATGGCGGCTTCCGATTGGCTGCCAGCCGGCGGGCGGGGGTCAGCGCCCGGCCCGGTGCTCGTTGCTAGGGGCGGCGGATGGCGGCGGCGGCGGCGGCGGCTCCTCCATGGAGACGGGGCTGAGCGGGGATCCTGCAGCCGGCGGCCGGGACGCGGGGACTCCCCCTAGCGGAGCGAGGAGCCTTCCATGGGGGGAGGCCCCGTCCTCGGGGTAACCCGCTGACCCCCTCCCCTCACCCAGGCCTCCGCACCCCGCACTGGGCGCTGCCCGCGGCCCCCTCCCCTCAGCCCTGCGCCCCTTCCCGCTTTCCCCCCTCAGCCCCTACATCGCCCGCTCCCCTCCCGCCTTGTCGCCCCCTTCCCTCTCCACCAGCTCCTTTGTGCTCCCCGTCCTGTCCGCGTCTATCCCCCTCGCCCCGCTTGCGTCTCGCTTCGCCCCACCCTCATCCCCTCCCTCAGCCCTTCAGCTCCTGCCTCTTGCCTGTACCTCAGCAACCCGGGGGAGATCGTCCTCTTCCTTAAACCTAGCTCGGCTCTTCCAGTTCACCTGCACCCCATGCCAGTCCTCCACCGACCAAGGCAGCCCTCTCTGCCTTGTCCCCCTTCAGAAGGCATCAGACGGTCCCCTTTTGGACCGGGAGAAGCGATGGGGGGGAGGTGACAGTCCCTGCTTGGAGGGAAGCGGGAACAGACAGATCCCAGTTGTGAACATTAAAGAGCAAAACAGAGCCGCCCCCTTCACAAATACAGTTTCCATCTCCTAAAGAAGACGATGCAAAGCAAAGCCCTGTCATGTGCATCACAGCTCCTCATGCGGGGAAGGGAAGCGTTTGGAGCTTGTCCATCTCTTTCATACTTTTCCTTAACGAGCTAGATGAGGAAAATCTACCCCGTTTCTGTTTCTCTTTTTGTTTTTCCAGAAAAAGGGAGAGAGAGAGAGAGGTTCATACTGAAGCCAACCAGCTGCGCTTCTGAGCGGGGAAACTGGACTGATCTCATGGCTTGCTTTTTATTTCATTAATACTTCATTATCTCTGAAAATGAACCTTTTGTGAAGCTCTTCTCCTAACTCTCCTTATTCCTTGTTCACGAGGTGGCTGCTGTGCAAGGGAAGAAATGGCATGAAGTAAATGACTCCAGTATAAAGCAATCTGCTTTGCCAAAGTGCCCAGTGAGCAGCACTGTCACTTTAATAATTCCAGGTCAAGGGATTGCTTTCCTCGTTTTCAATCCTCTCTTTTAATACATGGGAGGATCAGAGGGACATTAAAGACCGTAAGGCTGGGTGGCTTGCAGATAATAAAAATGAAAGTGACTGGCCAGTGACTTCTGTTGGGTAAGAGGGTGATATTTGAAGGCTGTTGTCTGGTGAGGAAAAAGGGACCTTTTCAGTCTGCTGTGTAGTCACCTAATATAGCTAGCAAAATTCATTCAAGAAGTGAAAGAAGTTAAAGAGTCACTTTGGACTGTTTTTGTCTTCCTCCATATTTGGATTATTTGGGCATTTTTGTCCTGCAAATAATGTTTTTGAGCATGTACAGGTGGAGTATTAAGACAGCTGCCTAGAGATGGACTGTGCCTTAATTGTACTACATAAAATCTTTTAATTTTCAAACTTTGCTGCCAGAAGAGGACTTATAATAAGGTTTTGTATTGCCAAGGAGTATTTACCCTTGTATTTTTATAGATTCAAATATATTTTAAAGAAATTGAAAAAGTCTCTTTAAAAAAGTCAAAAATCTTCTTTTTTTCCTTTTTTTTTTTTTTTTTTCCTTATTGTTGGAAGCATCGGAAGTCCAATACAAGAAAACAGCAAGTATTGATAGAAATGAAGACTGAAGCTACATTTCTTAACTGAACTGTAAAAGTGTTTTGCAATAGCTAGCCAGTTCCTGACCTCGCAAAGTGTTTCAGTAGCACATCTTTAATATCTATAAATAAGTGCTTGCAACCAGAAGTAGGAAGAAGAATGCCAGTCAAGAAGAAAGGTGGGCTATGAAGCTTCATATCTCATATTGCGTCCTCATTTGGTTAGATTGTTGATTTTTAGTACTTACAATTTCAAATCAGCAGTGTTTTAATGGGGGGTTGAAATTGTTTTTCCTTTGCGCTGAAAATGGGAGAAAAATCTGTGCACTTACAATAATAATTTTTAAAAGTATTTTTATGCCATATTTTAAGACTTGCATGTTGAATTTGGCCTCAAATAGTCATTTTGTAAAGCTCAGCCATCAGAGATCTTGAACAGACACCAAGAGAAAAGCTTGGCATTTAATTTTGTGAGAAGCCTCTCTTACAAACGCTAATGAATTTTAAAATCATAGGTTTAGTCTATTGTTTATTCTTTACATGTTTGGCGGATAAACATCAGCCATCAGTAGCAGCATGAATAGATAACAAAGTTTCAAGGCTAATTTTAAATAAAAGTTATGAGATTTGTGTTTTAAAGGTGATTTGAATGTGTTGGTTTGTTTTTTTTTTTTTTCCAAATGTGATTTCAACTGATTTCCATGCTTTAATACAATATAAAAGTACTATCCTTATGAATGTAGTATGGCACCATTTAAGAAAAGATGACTAGCCTTTTTGCCCTGTCTCCTAAAGTTGGTGTTTACAGCAAATATAGAAGCAGCTTTGTTAAATGTGGTTTCCATTGTTCAAAGAAGAATTAGGGAATATATGAGAGCAAATTCTTACTTTGAAAAGACTTGTAGACCTTAGGTTATTTCTGGTTCCTTGAAAATATGACACCGATTTAAAATTTTAGAATATGCTAATAAATAAATGGCATGTGAAACTTTTCTGTTTGGCTCATCTATCCAGATGTCCCTGGATCTGATATATCCCTGGATATGATGATACCAAAAGAAGGGGGAAGGAGCAAAAAGTGAATGTTACACAACCGAAATGGGAGTATAGTCGATGTGACAGTGGATCCTTTTCCTTGTAGGAATAACCCTTCAGTATTAGTTATGAGTTAACATTTACTATGTAAATAATGATAAAAACACACTGATTGCTAGAATTATTTCCATACAAAAAACAACAAATGGGATTTTGTGTTTGTATTTTAATGGATGACAGTGTAGAAATGAATTTTAAAAACTGAAATGCTTGAACGAATCGTATTGTCATTCATGTAATTACTTACAATTGTGTGTAGTAAAGATGGGAACGTATATGGAGGAGTACCACCCCTTAATAATTCATCCTGCTGTGCTGGAAACATGTCACCCTGATGTACTGGTGAGACTTGGATACTCTACCTGTTTACAGAAGGAAAATTAAGACTGTCTTTTCATACTTTAAGTCTTAATCATTGATTAGGTGATTTACACTAAGGATGTTTCTGTGCTGGATGTTTAGCTGCAATTCAGTTTCAAAATACTTGCTGCAGGATTTTTGGGGTGAAATCTTACAGGCTCCTTTGTGCAGGAAGTTAGATTGGCAATCATAGCGGTTCCTTCTGGCCTTAAAAATCTGTGGATTTCCTGTTTGTCTCAAGTCAGTCTGGATCAGTTTTAATGTACATCAAGGCTTTAACTCTTGTTCTGTTTTATGAGGATATGTATTTTGACAATTTTAAAATATAAACTCAAGAGACCCAAACATCCTCCTCAAAATACCTTGTCACATCAGTCAGTGTACTGAAGTTGCCAGTGTAAACGTATTTGAGTATTAAAAGGATATTGTTAAAAATGTATTTAAGCATATAAATTGCAGGATTAAAAATGTTAGTGAACCCGCAACTTTATTATTATTTCGAATTACTCAAGTTGACTACTTCACGCAGTAGACTTTAACTTTCTAAATGCAATTAAAAGCATGCTGGCAACTTGAAACATGCTACCATTTTTTAAAAATTCTGCTATTGTTACAAGTAATCCCTATTATTATCATGAATATTAGGGTGATTGAAGGGGTTTTTCCCTGTTGCTTTTTTTTTCCCATTTATTTGCTTTATGCTTTTGACAGCTCTTTGTGTCTTAGCTAGTTTCATATTTCTGTTGAGGATTTATTTTCCCTTTCTGGTCTTCTATATTTGGGGAGTTCATGTCTACTATCTTTCCCACCTATGCCATCTGTAGAAATCTTGGTGGGATACTCTCTTCTAGGCTGTGAAAAAGTATGTATTTCAATAGCAGCATTAAGGACAGGATTATTACTCTCCTTTTCAGCACTTCTTCATGTATTGCTATTTTGGATTTGATCAAAATATTCTCCTAAAATCAGTATTGAGACAGAGAAGCCGGTAAAAATAAGTTTTAAAATATCCTGAGATTTATCACTGGAAGTTGTTACCAAACACTGCTTGCTTTGACATTGGCTGGTTCTGGGTCTTTCTAAAGAGCCGTGAATGCATTTTGAGAATTTGCCTTTGAAAGAGCTCTCACATCTAGTACTGGTCTTCAGATTTCATGTAGCTTTGGACCTAATTGACACTTCACTGCTTGATACGATGTCTGCCATCTTGCCTTTAAAAGTCTAGGCCTGTTTAGTCAGGAAAAAAATAGTTTGTTTAATAGTAAAGACCATGTAATTTAGAGGAAGCGTTGATTTCTTATGGATGTGGAAAAAAAGGCTTGCTCATTCTGATCATGTTTGTGTCGGTATGTGATTGCCCTTGCCTGACGTGCTTGAGTGAAAGGATTTTGTTTTCTCACTTTGTTCTGGAGGGAAATAAGGCTCTCCATTCCCAAGAATATTCACAGAGAGGGCATGCTTGCTGTCAGTCTCAGGAAAATTTTAAAAAAAAAAAAAGAAAAAAGCAAGGTTGGAAAGGAAGAACAAAGTACCCTGCAGGCGTTGAATGTGGTCCCTTTAGATAAGGGGCGAGACATTGTATGGATTATTGCACTACTGCTGCGTGATTAAACAAATGGCTATTTGCTTTGGCTTTTGGTTGCTCGTCTTTCACTTAAGTACACTTAGAATTTTAAGTCAAACCAGACATTTGATCTTAGTTACAAAATTATTTGTTGGACAGCGGCTCTTAGAGGTGATATGGGATGAGCAAATTTGAGAAGTAAATAAATTATTTTTATTTAATTTTTACTTAAATGAACTAGGATATGTTTGAATACAACTATTCATAACAAATTTATGGAGCTTCTTGAGGAAAGCCTTGCTTCAAAGTAAAATAGTACTACCATACAGAGGTGAAGCCAGGTTACTAAGGGAAGTCAGTTTTTTGTGTGGTTTTAGATTTCTTCTCTCCTTCCTTCCCCGAGATACTTAGCTGACTTGATTTCTGTTAACTGTGAGGGACTATATTTAGATCTGTAATTGCATGTATTTTGGATTCATCTATGGAATAGTTAAGAGCATAAACTGTTACTGTAATTCATTCATGTCTTTCACAGTGATGGAAAGAACTAATTAAATCCATGCTCCTCTGTGATGGAGACCAGATTCCAGTTTTGGAGCCCTGCTTGTGATTCACACAGAGATGGCAGGAACCCCCACATCTAGATGCCTGGCTGCACATGTGCTTCTAGACTAACCCTGTCATCATCTTTATACATCTAGCTATGGCTAGGCAGTAAGAGGTACTTGAATGTTGGGATTTGTACTGCCCTCATCCTACTTTCTGCCTCTGAGAGTGAGAGGAATTGTATCTTTAGCCAGATGGGCTAACCTGTGGGCTGCTATTACTGTCATCTTGACTCCACCTTGTAGCCAGTTTATAAAGGCATGCTGAATCTGTTTGGCATGGAATAACTTTTTTCATCATACCTCTTACATAAAGAAATGCATTCAAGAACATGTTTTATTTAGCACATCAGTGCTTAAGAATTAAAAAGTCAGTCTGAGCCCATGTGGACCACTTCTGTGCCATTTTAGAAGACTCTGACAGATAAATTTCAAGAAATGCTGGATTTTGTAGTGGTAATGCTAAGTTTATGTGGCTGGTCTGTTGAAAGGAAAGGGTCTAGAAACCACTCGGCAGGAACTCTTCAAGCAAAGTTCATAAAGGACCAGACAAACCTGACTCCCATTGATGCACTGGAGTTCTTCATGCCCTAAATCTCTTTAGAACTGGCAACTTCTTTTTAGATAACAAAATTTAAATTTAGGATCATAACATTTTGTGCTCAAAAGTCTTAGTGAATATAGTTGTAGACACCTTACAACTTACAGCAGGAAATCCAGCACACAGAGATTTTTGTTTCCCTTTTACTTCTGTTAGGTCAGTGGTATTAAGGCTTTTTATCCTTTCAGTTGCTGAATAAGTATTCTGAAATAAGTACATGGCTAAAAGGCCACATTTTTCACTCCCAAGTTCTGTTCAACTAGCTCTCAGTTTTTGCAGCTAATTGAATGGCAGCAGTGCAAAGTTGTAGGTTATGTTTACTGACTGTGGAAGGACAATTTTGTTTTCCAAGAGTTAAACAAACAAGTGGCAGAAAATTGCTATCTAAACTTTGCCAACTTTCACCATAAAGCTTTGATTTAAAGATGTAGCTGCTTTTATGGCAGTAATCTTTTTCCAGCCAGACATTGTTTCCTCTGTGAGAAACAATGAGGTATTTTGCACACAAAAGGACTATAGGAGCGGGCATTATGCAGAACAAGTCTTTGTAATATAAATGCAGGCTGCAAAGCTAAGTGGGCTCTGGACTGGGAATAGAGAAATTTATATCCTTTTTCCAGCTCTACCACTGTTCTGGTATTTGTCAGATGTTCAATAGAGATCCATCCCTTTTTAGCTGCCTCACCTACCTAGGGTGCCCAGCTTGTCCTGGAGGGCTCAGCAGAGAGGGATCCACCTTCAAAGGACATTTTAACCCACCTAAGATCTGAATTGTCTTGGCAGTTGTCATCTTCTCTCTCCCCACAGACCGCAGAGGGAATGTAGGGTAACCACAGTAACTCACTTGCCTCAGTGAGATGATGTCTCAGTCTCTCATATAAATTTTAGTGGAAAAACCATCTCCTTATCTGAGATATTTATGAGAGCTGACGTTGTGTGTTCTATGAGTGCTATAAATTAACACTATTCATTATTTTTGTGGGGGAAAAGTGTTATAAATTATTGTACTGTTCGTCACTAGAACTGGAGGCAACCATAGTGTTGATAGAGACACAAGAGGCAGCTGTGCATCCTCTCCTCCATTCCTGTTAAGTGCACATTGCACTCAGTAGAAGTAATGGTGTCTTGCATTATAAGCATATTTTTTTCCTTCTCATCCTCTCTTCATTCCTTCTGAATTTGTTCCAGATGGCCAAGTTAGATGTCAGAGGGTGACCATGGAGAAAAAGCTGAATTTGTAATTAGTGGCCAAATGTGCTAAAAGATGGTTTTGCACTCTCTGCTTCAGCAAAATGAGAAAAATCTGCCTTATGTACCGGTTTTTTGCTTCTTTACAGGTATTTCAGGTCTGTTTCACTATGGTATCTTCTTGTATTTACTGTAGATTAAAATGGTGCCAAACTACATCTTTATAAAGATAATGTTTTCCTCTTGCAACATCAATCCCAGAAATAGCTAGTGAGGCTGCCTTGACCTGATGGGTGATGACAGTAGTAACCAAAATACAAAATATGTGAAGAAAACATTTGCTTTTTTTAATGGCTGTGGTCCAGAGAGGCTTTTGGTGGCATTAAATTCTCTCACCAGGACAAGTTAGTGCAAATGTCCTTAAGTCTGTCTTCACTTTTGGGATGGAGAGGTCAATGCTTCCTTCAAAACACATTTATCAGGGAATTGAATTATGTCGTTTCCTGGGAAGAGGGAATCTAGATAATTTAGGGTTTTACAAACAGAAACCAGTATTTTATGTTTTACAGTGCTCTTCTTTCACCCGGTGGTATGGCATATATCCCATTATGCTGTAGTGGAATAACTCAAGTCACCTTCCAATTCAGTCCTAGGCGTGCACTACAGTAATACTGTCTTGCAGATGGATGCCTGCTGAGCTGTGCTTTTAACAAAAAAAAACCCACCCAAAAACACCACAAACGAACCCCAAACCAAACTTTGCATATCTACAGATTGAGTTGCTTAATGCCCACAATTACAATTAATTTTCTGTTGTTGCCCAGAGGCGTGGGTTTTGTTTATTAGCTCAGAGACTCTAGTATAACACAAAGGTTCTTAAATGAAAAATTCCAACATGGATGTGAGAAAATGTAAGATATATATTTTGGTAATAAATAAAGGTGATTTAATATCTTTTATTTTCTTTTTTATCACTAGAAAGATGTTAGTGTTACTGACTTAGATCTGAAATTTCTTAATTCCAATCGTTTTCTTTCATGTGATGTAATACTTTTATATGAGTTTGGAAGTTATTTATTCCTGAACAGACATCTTTTTGTTAGCTTTCTGTCTTATTCCGATTTTCATATTTCTGTTAATTTTTATGTTGAAAGTTCTCTTAAAGCAAAAAAAAAAAAAAAAAAAAGGCAGCTGTATTAAGTGTGTAACTCATGGATTTGACTCTTGCAACTATAGTTCAAGTTCCACTAGTTTTGTGCATTACATACGATTAGATTGTAAGCTCTTCAAAGCAGGGCTCTTTAATTACACTGTTAAGATGTCAATTTACATTCATTCGGTGCTACATCATTTGAGGGTTTTGTGGCTTCATTTTTCATTCTGTCTTCATATCTGCATTGCTGATTTAGGAAATTCAGGTGATGATATTTATATTTGCAGGGTTTCTGTATTTTTAGGAGTCTCAAGGCACTAGAATCTGCTTGCTTTAGTGTCTGAGACATGAACTGCCTGTGTAGTGAGGTCACAAAATTTGAGAAAGGATCACTAATGAGCAGGCCCTACATTACCTTCAACGTGTTTGGGAAATAAACCTCACTGAATAAAAAGGAAAGGCCCTGGTGGGATAAGCAGCTGATAGCAGCAGCTGGTAAGGCCCTTCTGTGGTCCCTGAAAAGAAGTGATGTAGTGGGAAGGATCCAGGTCCCAAAGTGAGCCACTAATGATGAAGAAATAAGTGGACTTATTATGGTAAAGCGACACATAAACAGATTATACACTAAATACTAAGGGTTTTTTCAAGATTTAATTGTAGTTTACAGGAAGGGGTGAGTAGAGGAGGGATATCTGTGGGACTGCAGGGGTCAGATACTCCCATCTGAGGGCACTAAGGAGGAATGCAGCTTGGTTTTCAAGATGCTTTCTGATAAGCAGAAATGCTGGAGAAAAGTTTGTGATTTTATGCTGAGCTAGTCACTACCTGATCTTTATGTAGTTGTCCTGTTCATTGAGTAAGTACAGTTAGTCACATTTAGAGAAATATATTTTAAAAAAATATGAAAGGTAGCAGTTCAGCAAAACAGATGTATGGTTACATGTTGTAAAATCAAGTGTGAAGATATTTAGACAGCAAACTGCGGCTGATCATCACTGATAACTGAAACTTTTCTTAAGGAGCAGTTTTGCCTATAGTAAGTTAGATAAAAAGTCTGTTTCTTAACAAACAAGCAAAAAAAAGAAACCAAGCACTCTTACTATCATCGCTTCCCTGGTCGTGTGTGTGTGGGGGTGGTAGTTTATAAAGCTGACGCCATTTCTGTCCAGCTTCATCCACTAGTGTTCTGTGGCATTTCTGGTTCTTCATCAAGAGTTTAGAGATTGTGTTTTAAGAGAAATTTAGTTCCAGAAAAGAGAAAAAGAGGCTTTGGAAATGCAAACCCTATACAAAAGTTTTAGGGGCTAGAACTGTTTAGCCTGGGAAAAAGGAGACTGAGCAGGGAAGGGACATGACAAGTCACACAGCATAGAAGAGGCTGTAAAGGGAATAATGGTGCTTTGCTTTCCACATCGACATCTGGAGGGCAAGAAGTAGTTGTCCTGATTTATAACAAAAAATATGGAAATTACATAGTAGAAAAAAAAAAAAAACCAACAAAAAACCACTAGAAACTTCAAGCACTGAAATCAGATGGTGAAGGACCTAGTGGACTTTGTAGGAGGTTACCAGTGCAGTTAGACAGGCATCTGTGGGATGGGTGCAAGCCCGGGTCCTTCTGCACAGCCGGGCAGTAAACTGGAAACCTAATAGTAAAATGGAAACCTAATAGGGCTCATCCAGGCTCTATGGGTCTGTAATTTCTGTTTCTCAGAGAATTCAGCTGACACATCAGAGCATAACTCCTGCCCTTCAAATCAATCAGACTTGCCAAGAATTTAGCCCTCCTTCGTAGCGTCATCTGCACAAATCAATGTTCTGTAACAACAAGAGACTCTTGTGCAACTTGTGCTGTCTGACTGCAGCCTCCTGCACTAGCTGTTTGGAGCACAGAGACCTGCAGTAACACCACTGCGTGCAGAGCTGCCTGTCCTCCTTACTCTACTCCAGTTTCCCAGTTTGGATGCCTGGTTTCCCCTTAATATACCTGAGCATTTAATATTGCTTTGCTCTGTGAAATTTGCTGTGGTGCTTGCACAGCACTTCTCACGGAATATCTGGCCCATTTTTTTGTCTGCTAACATCATCAAGGTTTGGAATAACTGCTTCACAACTAAACTGTTCCAAAATTTGTGTTTTGTGGGAAAGCAGTCTGTGCAGAGAATTCACCAAGGTTCATTTGGGGAGGTTGCACTTCTTTTTACAGTTAACGGAGAGCAAGGACAACTGCGAATGCAACCTTAACTTTTAAATATCATTCCTTGAAAGAGTGTCTCCACTGGCCCAGGATTAATCTTCACAGACCATATGTCAGTCTCCTTTCTATGCTGGTCTGGTTCCTAAAAGCTGAAACCCCAGGAGTAAGCCTGCCTGGTAATCCCTTAAATGATTAAACCCTCTTTTTTCTCTCTGCTTGTTTTCCCTAGTGGGTCAGAAGATGGTTTATGTGTCATGCATGCTCTCAGGAGCTGTTATTTTTAACCCTTTTGCTTGTTTGTTGTGAGTGCTGATCACACTGGGTGATAGTATTTGTCACATACGTAATGCCTTATGTTTCCTCAAGGTTGCATAACCCATATGTTGCCTTTTCCTGATAGTTCAATAAAGTCCTATTTTGGATATGAGAGGCCTGAGATGCTGAGAGCTTTCTGGTTTCTACAGGGTGAAATGCTGGGGTTTCAACCCCAAGCCCCAAATTAAGGCTGACATACGGGTGATTCCCACAGCCCTTCACAAAGGGGGGGTGAGTTTCCCTCTAAGCTTCCCTCCAGGGTGCTGCGGCCTGGCAGACAGAGCCATTGGGTAAAGTAGCCCCAGGTCCAGCATTGAGTAACCCAAGGTCAGGTGTCCCACTGAGGGATAAAAGCTGGGACCCCTGGCAGGAGGGGCAGTGTCTGTGTGTGAGGGGGATGCCCTGTGCAGAGTTCCCTGTTGGGGAAGGACCTCCCGCCTCCCTGGGACTGGGCTCCAGTCAGGTCTGGCTTTTGTAAACATGGGCTCTGTAGGGATTCAGTATGTGGCTTCCTTGGTCTTACGTGTTTGGTTTGTTGACTCTGTTGTCTCCCATCCCTTCTATGGGAGACTGCATTTCACTGTTTATTCCACCCATTGTTGGTTGTTTGGTGGTGTTGTTGGGGTCAGTGGGATTGATGTCGATTATGTATAATCTGATTGACTTGGTTTGTACCCCCAGTGCTCACCCATGTACTGACCCTTTTGTGTCAAATACAATTTGATTATGGGTTCATCTTTATGCTGGCTGTGTCCTTTATGCTAGGCCTAGTAATTGGCAAAACACAGGGCCACATATTCCCTGACTGCTCCCCCTCTGTGCAATCTGCTAGATTAATTTATGTCTCATATATGTAAATATTTTGTGTTTATATTGTTTGTTTATATGTAAATACTTTATGATTGTCATTTGTCTAATAGTTCCCAAGCCTTTTGAAGCATTGGAGCCTACAGCTTGTGTTTTTCTTAATCACCTTAGTGTACAGTTTCTTGTGTTTCTAAAATTTAACTGGCTTACACCTCCTCTGTGTGTACAGAGCATTGTGTATTAACAGGATTTATTCCTTTGTGTTTGCTGTTGCGTGTGATGATTTAGAAAGGTAAATGAGTTACTGATGGCTTTGGCTTGGATCAGTCCCAAGGCAGGTTGCCTGGAAGTTTCTTATAAACTACTGTATCTCCTCCCACTCATCTGTAACAAGTAATTTTAATTTTTTGAGCTTTCCAGAGCAGAGGATCAGAACAAGAGATCTTAAAACAATTGAAACAGGGAGTATTGTTGCTCAGACCTCTGGCTCTTTTGTAAGTGGTCACCTAAATGAAGGTGCGAACTCTCCAAAAGTAAAAGTAGTTTTTGAGATCCTTATCTTCTAAAGTTACCAAGTTCGCTGAGAACTTCCTTGCTCTCTCTACTGCTGCTCTGATTCAGTTTCTCACTTCTATTTTGGGTGCTGTGTTTTTCCTCCCACATTCTTCATTCCTTTTCCAGCTTCAGTGCCCTACATTTTCCCGATTCTGGTTGTCCAAATGCTGGAAAGGATCTCCTGACATGTGTTGGCATGTTTTTCTTTAAAAAGTCCCCTATGCCACCGACTTTGCAAGTCAGAAAATAATCAAAATCCCTCTTAGGAAAGGGAGTGGGAAAAAAACAGAAATTTAAAAATCCCTTCATCTTATCAACCTGGTTAGGGTTAGATCTCCACTACTGTTAAACATCTCTCACTGATGAAACAATAATATTTTTCATTTAAGTCAACATTTTTCCATACTGTTGAACCCCAAAAGGCTTTTTGTTCACAAACTCTGATGCCAATGGGAAGCAAGAAATGCAAGTATGATCCTAAACTTACCAACAGACTGTTGTAGACTTGGTGTTTCTTGAGAGGCAGTGACTGCCTGAGCCACCTTGTGCTGGTGCAGGGCACTGTTAACCAGCTGCCTGTGATTTCTTGTTCCAGTTCTTGCTGAGTTTGGAATCATATTTGCTTTTTTTCTCTCCATCTTCTGATCTACCTTGCTGTAGTTTGGTGACAGGATCATCCTGCTATGGAAGGCAGCAGCAGCTCTCAGCAGACTTGCAGGTGTTCAAAGCATGGCAATTTGCCCACAAAACCAGGGATCAGTCCTGAGCAGTACTGTATATGGGTCCACATAGAGTTCAGCCCATATGACACTATTGTGGCCAGAAGGAACTCTAAGAGCTTGAAAATAGGTATGTAACAGCATCTGCCTGAATTATCTGGTGCTTCCATCATCTGTTTTTTTTGTTTTTAGTTCAACATGGCCTTGTTCGAGGAGTTTTGAAAATGGAGTGTCTTGGAGACTGGTTTTGAATCAATTTTATCTATCTTATATAGTTTCAGTTATTTCTGTTAGTCAAATCTTTTTCAATTTAATTATTGAAATTCATAGGTATTCCTAAATTATCTTCAGATCTAATATATTTAGTTCATCTAAAGGGTAAATGGTTTGAATAAATAACATCTGGGATATATTTAAGAAAACTGTTTCCCATATCCTATAGCTGTTGCCATAGACATCGTGTTGCATGAGCTGTGTCATCCTCTGTCCCATATGAAGGCATGGTACGTATCAAAGACTTTTTAATCAACACAACTTTCTCCACACCAGCGGATCTGCCATGCTTCCACTCTACCAGTCCTGTACTTTAAATGCTGCAGTAACTATAGTTAATGAACTCAAATGACGTGTAAGTGAAGTCCAATTCTGCTGCCTTCAAGCAAGCATGACTCCCAGGGTTTTTTATATTTTGGTCAACTATTTACTTATATTTCCTGAAGGCAGCAGAATTGGACCTCACTTACTTGCCATTTGAGTTCATCTAATTATAGAAACTGTAGTAAATAGTTGAACACTGAGTCTACACGGTCAAGCTAATGTACAGGTATTTCAAAGTACACCATGGAGCTTGTTTCTCCAGAGTGCTGCAGCTGTGTAGTTGTTTAGACCAGTGTGAAGTGTAATTAGAATAATGACACTTTAATTTGACACCATTTACGTGCTTTTCTTTACTCAGCAGTTGTATGGGTGTCCTCACAAGCACGGTGCACCTGCACCATGTAAGCACATTACTCAGTTTTTGTGTACATACCTCCCAGAAGATTTCCAGTCACCTAAACACATTAATTTATTCAAAACAGAGTGCCCACCTGTTATACTCTTACTGAAAAAACTGAAGTTCAGTTTTTTCTGTGTCTCCATGCCTATATGGAGTTTCAGTGATTCTAAAATTGCTTGCAAAAAATGAGACCATGTCAAAGACCCAGAAATAAACCAGAAGAGGAAGGGAATCCTTCTGTTTTAAAGTACTGGTTAGTATTGCAAGTGGCATCCAGATCTCAGATACGGATCCTGAGAAGTAGCTATTTGATTTTGGCATCATTTTATCAAAGTAGATGATAAATTAATTGCAGAATTACCTTTCTTCTAAATATGTGTAACTATGACATTTAGTCTTTCATATGTGTATTTACATTTTAAGAGCAATGCTTTAGGAAGCAATTTTTTATTGATGATAATTTAATTTCTCCTGATATATTAATACATTACCTGCTTATATGTATGGCTTCATTTATTGTTGACAGTATCCCTGGAAAACTTTTTCCTCCGAGTTATACTGAAGCTACGTTTTCTTAAAATATAACTTAGGTTATATTAACAATTTTCTATGTAATTTTATTATTTGTTTCATCAGATGTATAAGCATTTCCCCAACATGTTTTTTAGCTCTATACTATAACTGTCTACTTACAAAGCTTTAGAAAACTATATTACATAAAAGTGTGTCGGTGTAGTGTGGGGACTATAAAGTGTGGATTGTTCTCTAATGATGCCATCTAGAATAACTCTAAGGAAAGGATTTACCTTTTTTTGATTCTTAAAGAGATCAGTACATTACATTAAGCAGAGACTCATACTGTAGAAGAAAAAATAATTTAATGTGTGGTAAAACTTCAGATTGTTTGAGGGGGGGAAAGTTTTCCAAAGAGATCTAGTTAACAAAGCCATTGATGTACAGGTTTTTTCTCAGTATCACATATCTCTTATTTGTTGTATTGTAGCAATTGCCCATTCCCTGATCAGTAACATGAACACAAACATTTATGAAACACTTAAAAAATTATGGAGTGATAAAGTAATAAAATTTACAGAATTGTTAATTAGTTTGGGTCAATTTATAACCTCTTGGACAAGATACTGTAGGATCATAAAAGCTGTTTTATCTGCAAAAGAAATTTTTCTTATTATTATTGCATTAAGATGTTCTGAGTGATTTCTTTAAACAAAACAGGAATACATATACTATTTGGAATATATATGTGTTCTTTGTAGGATTGTATCTTCCGAATGGTTCTTGTCAAACTCATATTTCAAAGCCAATAGGATCAATTTAAAAATAGTGTCGTAATATGCGAAGAAACAGTAAGAAAAACTAGAACTGTGTCCAGTAGACCTCATGGGGCACAGCTGATACTGACTTTCAGCAGTCTGTCTTTTGCTAGCAAGGAACCTACTCAGGATCAACATGGAGGCCCACAGCTTGGGATGTTAAATTGTGTGTTCAGTGGATTTGTGGCCTTACTCAAATTTGGTTTTGATATCAGCACTGTAGAATAGTGGTATCATAGAACAAAGGGGTGTTTGGTTGTATTTATAATATACCCTGACTGTAAGGTACAGGACTGATTTTGGCTGCTAAAAATTAATTGTGTGCTCCATTGGATATTGTAATACCATACATATAGCGATCCAGTCTTTCATGAAAAGTCTGCCGTCCTTGATGAGAAGAATGTGTGAGAAGTCAGCTTCGGAAACTGGTTTAATTCGGGTGGCAGGGAATATGGTTCTTATTTGACTATTGTGCTGCAGTCCAGGCAGTCAGTTCTTGTAGCCAAATATTATTTAAGCTTTGTAGCTGTCAGACAGCCCCCAAAGGCAAAGTACTGGTTGTCCTCATCTGCTTTGGGTATAACTGGGACTTGGTTATTATCTTGGAGAGCATACCTAGTATTCTTCAGACTTGCCATATTATTGTATTATTTCAAATGTGATGGATTGTTGTACAGAGGTATGAATGTTGTGTGGCAGTGCTGAACAAGGTTATGCCCCATAATGCTAAATACTGTACAAATCATAGGAAAATCTAGTTCCCCCAAGTAGTTTATAACCAGTAAAGTTCATCAAAAAGGCTGAAAATTTGAAAGCCTTATCTGGTGCCAAAATGACTGGAGATTTGAATAGTCTCCGTAAGCCCCTCAGCTTTTCAGGAGTGCTCCAGTAGCAGTGGTTACACAGCCCCCTCCCCGATGTGCTGAAATACTCTTGGTCAAGAAATGTTTCCAGTTGATACCAGGACATCAGCAGTGGCTTTCAGCAAAAGCAGGGCAGCTTTTGGGGTGACTGGATCTCCCAGCACATACAACCCATCACAGGTTATTTGGAAAACTAGATACACTGCTGTTGAGTGTAACTGTGAGGGGGGAAAAAGCTGCCACTCTGTGCAGGAGCTTAGGGAGAGAGTAAAAATGAATGTATCTTATTAAAGCTAGAGAGGAAAATTAGGCAGTAAGATAATTACTTGATCTGGGATTTAGCTAGGATTTAGATTTACCACTAGACCTGTGCTCTGTTGGTGGTTGTTCAATTTGTAGTTTAGGACTGTTTTGGGGTCAACTGGAAGCAGGCTTTTGATGAATTGAAAAATAATAATTTAAGTGAAAATAAAAACTCTGCTCATGCCCACAGAGGATGCTACTTTTTTGTATCTGTTTTTTAAAAACAAGCACCATACACTTTAGGGAAGGAAAGATTAATGAAGGAGGGGATGTTAGCATCCTTTACCACGTGACTAAGAGAGAGAGTGGTAGGGCATCTGTGGTGTGGAATCTCACTTTCCTGATTTCTCAGATAGTCCACTTCTGAAAAGTGTCCTCAGTACTGGATACTTTGCAGTGGTTTTGCACCAGTTGCTGTTACTTCACTTCACTTCAATATAATAATGTACCTATTGCATATGCCTGGCTCTACTGGGAGGAAGGTGAATGCCTCATTCCAACTGATGCTTTAAGGTATTAACTAATTGCTTTATTGAGGGCAGCCAGAACTCTCAGTGTATAAATGACAGCACAGGCATCACAGGATGTCAGATACAGTCTTAAGGTCAGTGGAAGGTATGATGTGATTGGGGTTTTCAAGGCAAAAGAAGCTGAGCTCACATGTAGAATTAGTTCTTTATTCCCAAACATTTGTTGTGAATATCCTAACCTTATCCCACTTGGACCCAGAACTTTGTTTTGAGGCTGTGCTTCTGATTTGGGTGATCTGTGGTGGGAGCCCAGCCCAGGTGTTGTCACCTGGCCTTTAAAAGAGCTGATCGCTCACTCTGTAGGTTTTAAGTGGGTCCTAAAGTGCGCTACTGGCTTTAGGTGAAACCAAGTCAACTGCCTAACCCTTACCTGCCCCAGGGACAGCTCCTCTTGGAGACCCCCTCAAGGTGGGATTGCAGCAGAGAACTGAGAGCTCCTTCATTCTATAAATGTCTACGTTACTATAAAATGCTCCCTAATATATATATATATATATATATATATAAAATATATGGAGCGATGGGCTGAGCCCAACTGGGGGAGTTTCACTGAGGGCAAATGCCGGGGGCTGCCCTTGGGCCACAACAACCCCCAGCAGCGCTACAGGCTTGGGGAGGAGTGGCTGGAGAGCTGCCAGTCAGAGAGGGACCTGGGGGGGTGATTGACAGCCGGCTGAACAGGAGCCAGCAGTGTGCCCAGGGGGTCAGGAAGGCCAATGGCATCCTGGCTTGTGTCAGCACTGGCGTGGCCAGCAGGGACAGGGAAGGGATCTGGGCCCTGTACTCGGCACTGGTGAGGCCGCCCCTCGATTCCTGGGTTCAGTTTTGGGCCCCTCACCCCAAAAAGGACATTGAATGACTCGAGCGTGTCCAGAGAAGGGCAACGGAGCTGGTGCAGGGTCTGGAGCACAGGTCTGCTGGGGAGTGGCTGAGGGACCTGGGGGGGTTTAGTCTGGAGAAGAGGAGGCTGAGGGGAGACCTCATCGCCCTCTACAGCTCCCTGACAGGAGGGTGCAGAGAGCTGGGGATGAGCCTCTTGAACCAAGTAGTAAGTGATAGGACAAGAGGTAACGGCCTCAAGTTGCACCAGGGAAGGTTTAGACTAGATATCAGGAAGCATTTCTTTCCAGCAGGGGTTGTTGGGCGTTGGAATGGGCTGCCCAGGGAGGTGGTGGAGTCCCCATCCCTGGAGGGGTTTAAGAGTCGGGTCGACATAGTGCTGAGGGATCTGGTGTAGTTGGCAACTGTCAGTGTGAGGTTAATGGTTGGACTGGATGATCTTCAAGGTCTTTTCCAACCTAGGTGATTCTGTGATCTTTTTATATATGTGTGTGCTTATATATATACACATTTAAATACCATTCCTTTTTATTCATTATGTTTTTTATTTCTCTGATAAAATGCTTGTGACCAGCCAGAATTTCTGTGAGAAGGAAGAGAAATTGCATCCTCTTAAACATTAATCATTGATTAAGTATTTCCCCCTTTTTAATTTGAGAATGTTATCAACTTACTGAATACAAGTCATGTTTCTACCCCTACTGTGCACTCATCTAATTGTCACACCACAAGGGCTACGCCATAGGGATCATGTTCAAGATCCTTGGATGAATAAAGATGATTAATTTTTATATAATGAAAAAAGAAATTTTCTTTCAGTTATTTAGAAAAAAGTATGATTAAAACAGTGTGTTTTGCTTTTCCAGGCCTTTTTACAGTACTTTATTGGGTTTAATCTAACTAAAGAGTCTGAACCTCTCTTGGTAATGAAGCTTGCATTGAACTCTACTGTAAGAGATTTAGATTGAGGCACTTGTTTTACTACAACTAGTAATTTGGGGTTTTTTTTACTGTTTGGTAATATTATTGCAAACTTGATGGCAATATAGTTACAAATGTATGCAGCTGTCTCAGTGTCGTGTCCATATGTGTGTGGACATTTCTGTGAGCTAGTTAGGATGGGGAGAGGGAAAGGTGAAGTCCGATTCTCCTTTTTTCCTCTATTTTCTTATATGGAAGATGGTGATGTTTGGATTTCATACAATTTTATGTCACTCATGCTTTTGGCAAATTACTACAAAAAGATAATAGCAGCAGGAGAAACAGAGCTCTCTTTGGACTCTTACAGAAAGGCTGGATTCCTACATCTGAGCCAGCACATGAATGAAAGTCTGCTATCAAAGTCTCATTTTTACCAGAGGTAGATAGCAATTTTATGTATTGAGGGAACAGAAAAAAACCAACCATCTCTTGGACACCTGCCTTTCAGATACACACTTGGTATTCATAGAACAGAGCATTGAGTGCTGCAAATGTGAAGCAAACAATTCCATGTCTTCTCTGAATATGTTTTAAAGCCAGTTTTCCTGCATGGGTATCCATAATGGTTATTGTCTACAATTTTGTAGCTTCTGCAAATTGTGATTTGGTCCAAACCCTATAGTTTCCAGCTGATTTTGGATAAATGAAAGCTGGAGACTTGTTGCAGATACCATTCAAAAGATTGTTTTGCCTTTGCAGGGAGATCTCAGACACACAGTAATCTTCCTGGTTTGGTGTTAGGCAAAATGGAGAGATTAACCCATGTTGCTTATGTCATACACCTAATGACAGAATGTGACAACATTTGTTGTAAATGTTCCTTACACATGTGAAAAATGTCTTTAGGAATGTGAAGTTGATATATTTGATCATTTAAGTACTTTCCAGAGCCAATAAAAGACTTTTTTTGTGCTGTTTGTTTTTAGATACTGACCGAGCTTTAGTGCTGTTGGAAGAATATTGTAAAAAACTAAAGAAGCCAGAAGAGCAACAACTGAAAAAAGCCATCAGAAAGGTGATGGGCATCTTTAAGAGCAGCTTGTTTCAGGCACTACTAGGTAGGTACTAATATTTAATACTAGATGTATGCTCTTGAAGATCAGAGCTAGGTCAGACCAGTAACTTCCTTACTGATCACTATTTGTGTTTACAATGGAACAGCACGTTGAGATGATCCTTCCAGGTTCTTTGTGGGGAAACTCATTGTCCTTATATTTCAAAGGTATTTTCTTATTTATAGGGTAGGAAAGAGTAACAAAAAACTCATGCAGGATAAGGCACTGAATGGTTATTTGTAAACCTTGCTGCTTTCCTTTGTTTAATGGAAGTTACCAAACCAGACTAGGCTACAACTGTTTATTCAGAGTTGATTATGAAGCCATCTCCACACAGGTAAATGGCCAGAGTTTCATTGATGTCACTAGCATGAAGTAGCATCTAAAATCTTTGTATCTTTTGCGTTATGTTTTTGTGAAAAGTGTCAGCCAAAGAAACTTGAAATTTTGAGTCAAGAAGAATGCTCAGGAACACAGTGAAGGTTTGGCAGAATGTTCCCATTCAAGTGATGTTGCAGGGTTCAAATAGATATCCTGGCATATCACTCAGTCTTTCTTCCGTTTACTTGAAGGTCCCCATTTTACTTTGTAAATGATGGTATTTGTCAAAATCAAGCACTTGGTGCTTTGGAACTTTGTATAAAATAACCTCGATAAATTGTTATATATAATGGTTTTAAGGTCTTGAACGTACCTGGTTGCTGTAGCAGTGCTGTTGTCCCTTGTTCCCTGCTGTGCCTGTGCTGCCAATCATGGGAAGTGGGGACAGTAACTGTGCATCACGCTTTCTCTACCTCCCTCTGCCCTCTTGCTCACATTGCATTGGCCTCTCGGTGTTTTATTCCTTCACAAACGTGCACAAAATGGACAGAACTAATCTGAAGGGCACATTTCTTGTCACAAATGATGTTTGTGGAAGCACATGTACCTTCAAGTTACGGTTGTGTGAAGCCAGAATAACAGTAGTGCTCACTGCGGAGCTGAACTCGGTAGCAATTAGGGAAAACTTTCGATTATATATCATAAAAGTAGAAGTACATCAATGCTGCACTATTACTGTGAAGATGATCGAGGTCCAGGAAGAGTTTCAGTAATTTCTGTAGCATTTATGAAAAATGTATGTTACCCGTTTGAAAAATGTATGTTACCTGCAAATGGAAGTAATTAACATCAATGCTATTTTACTTGTAATTTTTCTCAGCTTCTTTTAAGTAATTAGCTTTATTTTATAAACACTACATAGTTTTTAATTGCTGTGTATTCTTCAAAAATGGAAATAGATCCATAATTGAATGGTATTTACCAAATGGTCATAAATAGATTTGAACTAAAAAATGAAAAAAGATGGGACATTTCTATCTTCTTTTTATGAAAATGACTATGGATATAGAAGTATGTGCTGAAGAAATACACAAGTCACAGAAGCAACATTATCTGTACATTTATTTACTTCTGCAGTACTTTGAAGTAATACTTCAAGTGTTCTAACAACACGTGTGCTTTGTGTGTGGCTACACTGCAATATTTGTTGATGTATTACATAGGCCAGAAATAAAACAGTGATTGTAGCTACATTAAGGTTGAATTCAGAGAATAAATGAAATCTTTTGATTGCCACAATAACAGATGGAGGAGTGATGTGTTATGGAAGTTAGATAGCATTTTAATTTGTAGGCCTTTGGATGTCTCTTCCTTGTTCTTAAATGTTTCTTTTTATAAAAGATTTGGGGATTGCAAGACGTGTTAAAAGTCTCTCATTACATTTGGTTTGCTATTTGGTTGGTCTAGCTTCTGGACCACAAAATTTTGGATTCACAAAAGAGTGACCTCTCTTCAGTATTTTGTGTGGCAGATGATGTTATTACCCAGTCAATGAGGTTCTTGCATAATTGGCATTTCAAAAAAAATCCACTTCCATGACGTCTGTTTTAGCTTCCTGTCAGTTTCTGAACATCTAATTCAGAACCTCTAAATCAGACCACCACACAAACAAATACCTAAGGCAGAGCTTCTGGTCTCTTTTTAAGTTCTGTACTGCTAATGTTCCTTTGTCTTTTATATTTACAGAATGTCTACTGGTCTTGAAAGCATCCATTTTTGAGTGCCTAATCTTAATTAGACTTAATTTTCAGAGTCTGGTCATCGTTTTCCAAAATTTGATCTCATTTAGAGCTATCAAACATTGGTTTTATCCAGGATTAATTGACCTTCAGAATTGATTGACCCTTTGAATACTGAGGCTGTAACTAACAATGAAAAGTATTAATTTTGTACAGAATCATTAACCTGGATGCAGAAATGCGCATTCCTACCAGACATAAAGTTAACATAATTTTATGTGCCAGATTCAGTTTTTGTAGCTCCTACAGCTTCAGTAGAACTTGATTCCTTTGCAAATAAATTCAGCTGTTGTAAACATCATTGTCCTTTAAGTGTGTGTTCAATTCTTATTACCTTCCAAAATGCTTCAAAAAATCTGTAGGATGTCTTAAATTGAGTATAACAAGAACAGATAAAGAAAAATAATTGTAGTTGGAGGCACTTTTCAAATCTAGTGTTGTCTAGTTCCATTATTCTCAAAGTTATGCTTGTGTGATTTGATTCAACCAGCCATCTTTGAACTTGGGCTCTCACAGAACATGTGATTATTTTTATCTTCAGTGTGTTTCCTAAATATTAATTGTTGACTACTGAACAGGGGAGTAACATGAGAAAAATGAGGATTCAATATTTTTCATACATATATTCCACACATGCAAGAAATTACTACAGATATGGAAGTAAAAGTTGTATAAATGATTTACAGAGGATTATTGAAGGATTATGCTTCTACATTTTAATTTGGGTTCAAAAGCATCTACTCCCTTTGGGCTGTTCTTGTTACTGGACTTCTTGTTAGAGTTGTTGTGTTTAGTTACAGCTGAGTGAGTTGCTAAGAGCCACATTTTCAAAGTAACATGTGGAGCTGCATCCTCTAGAGTCCCATTTATACTCCAGTGGCCCCAAACACAACATTTTGAAAATCCAGCCCTAAGAGGAGGGAGGAGAAGCAGCTCTCCAGGAGTGTGCAAGGTGAAAAACACATATTTAGATATTGATATTACTCTTTAACTAATTCCAAATTATTTTCACCAGAAGGATTGTACCAATTCTCTTGCACAGTGAGGAACTGTTGTTATTATGAACTCTTAAGGATTTTTGCTTTTTGTAGGGTCGTCCATAGCTAGATGATATTAAAATCACAGGGTCCTCTCAAATTGTAGCACATGTTCTGATGTGAAATTTTATTTTTGAAAACCCTGCAAGGAGGAGCAAATGAAACCTCCAAATGCCTCATTTGTTGGGATTGTCTCATAATGGAGCATCTTGGAGGCATTGTGCAGAGATAGAAAAGGAAAACCATGAAAGAGAGTAATAAGCCACCTGGATATGTCAAAATGACCAAACATTTATTTTTGTACTGTTCTTTATGAAATTTAATCAGTTTTTATAACAAAATACATAGTTTAGTGAAATTTATTTCTACAAACCTCTGCTCTATATTTGTCTAGCCTTCATTTCATTAAGGAAATTGCATGAATTACAGCTTAAAAGGCTGTTCTGTGGAATGAGAAAGGATGAAAAGAGGTTTATGTCAGGGTTGAGGTTTTTTGTAGATACTTCTCTATAAAACATTTTGTTTCTAGCAGGAATTAAAGTGCCACAAATAGCTGTAATCATCTTATGCAGTATTAGGTAAAAACTAATCTCAATAGGTTTTTCTAAAATTCAGATAAACCTAGTCTGCAGTGGATGACGTATTTCCTGAGGACTTTGAAGCCATGTCTTATGTTTTTTTCTCATGCTTGCGTAACTTTGCCTGAATTTTAAAATGTCATATTTTCAATTAACATCTGCATCACCTTTTTTATGGTGGTGTACCATAACTGCAAAATGTGGATGTTGTTAAAGAGTCTGTCTTAAAAAATTCTATAGTACAGAATCCTTACAGTAGTACTGTAAGGATGACACAATTTACTGGTCATCTGTGCTACAGTGTGTATTTAGAGACTTAGACTCTAATTTTGCAGTTTTAGTAAGAGGGATTTTTTTAGACTCCTTACCTCATTCAGCTCACTTTTAAATAAGCCCTGTTATAACAATCCATTTTAAAAGAGCAATGATGTTTTTTAAACCAAGTAAAAAAAGGAAGACAGGCTATTCTTCTGCAGTCACATACTGCTTTTCTATGAAAAGTTTGTGTAAATTAAGTCACAGTATAAATCAATAGTGTTAGATTAGTATCCAGACTTCCAGGAATCTACTTATATGTTGTGATCCTCCATGTTATGGGACAGATGGGGTATATAAGTAGGCCATAAAGTACAGACATCTAAGAGAGCCAAACCAAGTCCCCCTTTGCTCTAATTATTTTGGGATGTACATATCTATTGAAAAATAGCATAGCCATTGACAAATGCAAACATTTAGCATGGTAGGCATGAAACCAGTCAAGAGCTTGGCTTCCTATAGCTTTGTCTTAGTTTGACTTGTGTGTCTATGAAGCTTTGAGCTGGGACTGAAACGCCTCTTGCCCTTAGAGCAATGTTAAATTTCAGGATAGTTTAGATATAAAAGAAACTGGGGAGGAACCTATCATAGGAGTAATGATGGGATGTTGAAACATAACCCTGTCACAAAAGGAGAATGCTAAGAATGAAAAATGAGAAAGATTTTGATAGATGTAACCATGCATGTCAACTAAGAAGAATGATATGAAAGTCCCTCCATTTGTAGGCTTTAATGCTGAGAAGAGTAATTGTGCTGTTGACCATATAGAGAGAAGAATGTAGAGGCAATTCATGGAAAGACAAGGAATTTGTTTAAGCATGTTGTGTTTAAGGAAAAACCTTTTAAATAGTGACAGAAGGACATTTGAGACTGGAGGGAAGGATGTGGGTCAGGACTGGGGAATAGATGTGTGAATAGCAGGATAAATGGTGAGATAAGCAGGAGACCTGCATCTTAGTCCTGGGTTGGAGATGAAGCCTGCACCAAAGTAGGTGTTGAAGAATGATTATAGATGTCAGAGGAAAAGTCAGGATCATGTAACACCTCAGAAATCCAGTGCTAGTCATACATGGTAATGCTAGCCTTTGGTGTTAAAGGCTTGTGAGATTTGCACTAAAGGCGTAGAAATAATCTATAAAATCCTGCAGGTTGTTACTGTCTGCTTTAAGAAAAACTGCAGTCGTATTTTCAGGCTTTTCTCCACAAGACCTCTTTTGTACTTTTTTCCTTGGAGCGAACCTAATATTTGACATTCATGGCACCACAAAAACCAAGGCAACACCAAATTTCACAAGGGTCCTGCTAAAGCTGTTGGAGTTGAGGATATCAGAATGGAGAACGTGATTGACAATAACCTTTCTAAGGTGATGCTGGCCCTCGCTAGTACCAAGCTTTCTCAATTTGCAGGAAGAAGCATGTTTCAGCACTTAGTGTGTCAGTGTTTCAGAGACCAAAAGGATATTAAATGAATTGCTGTACTGAGAAACTTTTCAATAGAAAAGCACAACCGGGTGTTATCTATTCATACTTGCCAAGCTTGCTCTTGTTAGATGTTTTTAGCCCGCTTATGTGTTCAGTGTGCTTAACTACTTACAGTGCTCGTGAATGTAAGGTCACTGATCTTGTATGTCATTGTTCTCTAGACTTAATCTCAGTGAGCTGGTTTCTGATCATGTCAGGCTATTTCAACTCCTGTAACAACACTGAATGCCTCAGGAGTTAATCCCATGCAGCCAAGCCTGTGTCCGGCCCAGGGACGTTAGGCAATCCTCTCGCTGAGGGCCTGAGTCCAGCATTCACAAAGTCAAAGAAAAAACTCCCATTGACTTGCTTGCCTTGGATCATGTGTTGGTGTGATTCTTCCAGAGATTTATATTCAGACCTACCCTGACTGAGGAATTAAGATTCTTCAATAGCTGTATCTAAAAATATTTAAACCCTCCCTGACTGTTACAAATGTTGAGGAGCAAAAGAAATGTGCAAAACCTCTTCAGTGCTCTGTCACGTTTGAGAGGCGCTCAAATGACATCTCCAACAATGGGAAAGCCTGTTATTACTTCACACAGAGTCCTACTTTCCCAAACTGGCATCTTTCTTTGTTGCAGCATAAATTACAGCAGAACTGAAATTTAAATTCAAGGGCAGCTTTTGTTTTGCCTGAAGACAGCTGCAGCTGCTTTTATTCTTGAAGTCCAATTCTCCTAGTAAGCAAATTTTCTCTTTCTCTCAAAAGAGCTAAAAGGTAGCAGTGCTAGATCTTCGGGATGGCTTGAAACTGTGTGATCTTTCTCTTTTTTTAAGAGCTGGGGGCTGGATTGCAGCCAGCTTGAGGATCTAACTCTCGTGATTCTTCAGTGAAAGTCTGGTCACACAGAGTGAACCAATTGTTCAAAAAAAAAAAAAAAAAATCTAATGTAACTGGCTTCCAGTGGATTTTTGACCCATCGCTATTTTTGCTTCCATGGCAGAGTAATTTTCCCTGCAGTATCATCATTTCTCTCTGGCTTTTCTAACTCTCCCCACCCCATGGTATCTGCAGATCCTTTGGTGAAGGTGAGGCTTCCTCACTTCTGTCATGTCTCACTGACACTGGGCAGAGAGTGAGAGCTGGTGAGAGCTAGCAGATGGATGTATATGCAGGAAAGACAGACATCGTGTTACTATAGGGAAATCAGGGTGAAGATATCCAGAGAGGGGAGTTTCACTGAGGTCTGAAATATTACCCAGTCTTTCTTAGTTGTGTCTGTGATGGCGGAGCTGAAATATTCCTGTATCTCTGAAAATCTCAGAATCGCTTTTGCATTTGGAACTTACTGGGTTGCAGTGATGCCTTACTGGTTATTGATGAGGAGCAAATAGAGCCATGGCACGGAGCTCCCTGGTCTTGCTGGCCAACCTGGGGATGTGAGTAGCCTTCCCGCAACAACTTTAATATTAAAGTAATCTGGTTATTTTCCACTTCGACAGGAGGTATGTGTGTGAAGATATGGGAGTCCTCTGTGGGTACTCAAATCAGTTTTTGTTTGAAATAATTTAAATATTAAAAGCTTGTGAATTACCAGAAGACCTCAACCTCTTACATTTGTGTGAATGTTGATTGGGATCTCATCCTTGCTGTTGACCTTTTCCTTAAAGAATTGCACAAAAATCCTGGATATAAATGCTGATGGACTGAAAAATTCAGAATCCCAGCCCACATCTGTATTTGGATTGTGAGCCTGGGTACATGAAGAAACCGATTACAGCACCGTTACAACCTAGGCAATACATAATCACTTGTAATCCTCCTGCAACCCTCTGCTCGTGTTTTGCCGCTGTTTAACCACTGAATGAGAGCATTTACATCTCAGACAAGGAATTCGGAAGCTTTGTGGACCTTCCTCATTCAAAATGCAAAAGCAGTGCATTGGAAATAAACCATTTTTAAGATGAGCTTTTAATATGAGCAGTGTGATAATTGTTGAGCTTGTTAATTTTCAATATCCAGCAAGGAATAAAAGCCGTTTTTTGTTCCTGTAGTGTGTGTGTGTCTTGGCCATATGGATTTAATGTATAATTAGAATTAATAAAATGCTGTTGCAGCAGCTGTTGCTGTGTGGCTGCTATCCCAGTGTGAAGCTTTTCTTTCTCTTTGCATTAAATAGAGATAGCCCTTTATTGCTGGTCTGTGATGAGAGCTAGAGACAAATTATTAAGAGATGCATTTAGATAATCTGGTTTTATTTTGAATAATGTATTCTCCTTTTTCAAGCTGAGGGAATATAAAAGAACAATAAGATGATTTTGCATTAAATAAAGACAGACAGGATTTATATCTTGCTACTGTAGTTTATACATCTACTAATAAAACGGAAGAAAATAATCTGGAACAAGCTGTTCCACCAGTAATCTCAATGTTTATTTTTGTCTCTAAAATAGCAGGGCTGTTCTGCCTCTTTAATGTTTTGATCTGTGGAGTCATTTTAGGCTAGACTGTGATGTGATTTTTGTTTAGTGAGTATAACTTTTTAAGAAGCTGCATGGTAATTTTGAAATCACAGAAATATTTTAGCCTTGAAGGGTGTTACACCTTATGGTTTTCAGAGCTGTTATAAGTAAGCCAAATGTGTTGCTTGGTGCCACCTCTGTGGCTCTTCTGGAATCTCAGGACTCTTTTTCTTAACCCTGTGCTTCCAGTATCTCAAGAGTCAGTGACAAACACTGATTTAAGTGATTTAAATGCACTTGGGATTGAGCACTGAATAGTAAGGTGCATGAAAGTAAACTAGTTAATTCTGCATATACATATATGTATATATTTGTCTCTATATGTATATAAAATACTTATATAAATTAATATATATAGTAACAGGTAACTGTGGACATTGTATTTATCTTAAACTTCTGTAGTTTACTCAGGTATGATTCTGTACTTTGGAGCTCTGTTGGGTATTAAAATATGTCTTGACAAGATGAACTGTAGGCTGTGTTGTTCGTTCCCATTGTCTGTTTATTCTGTTGTGTGGTCCGTTTTTTGTGACTGCATTTGTGCTCTGTCACCCTGATCTGTCACTGAGATAATTATGAGCTCTTTTCATAGAAGACTGATTTATGTCTTTCATTTGTTCTTTCCTGTCTCCATTTTGTCGTCATAGTTGTGTGGTTTTGAATTTCTGCTGATGTAGTTGATTAAGGCACTATTGCATAAAATCCCAGGCATTAGAAATAGAAAACAGTATTTATAATAATTATAATTCTGTTATGTTACACAGAATTGATGTGGTATTTCAAAACAACGTGAAGAGAAATGGGTCTGTGGTCAGAGGTAGGGCAGCGCTATAACTAAGGTAGCGTCTGTCAATTGAGTTCAATTCCTGTACATACATACACCGTGATACTTCTTACATATTTAACCTCAAACTGTTTTCCTTCAAAAATCCTGCTTCATTCAGTGTGCAGAAGGGGCAGGACTCAGCTCATGAGCAAGTATTATTTAATCCATTGCTTTCCTGTTGTTATTTACTGTGTGATGAGGTGATTGTAGTTCTGTGCTACAGAGGTGATACTGAAGCCCTGAGAAATAGAGGTAACAATATCTACTGATTTTAGAGGCCTAATTGGAGACAATTCTGACCTGATAAATCACCACGTACACCACTTTTAATGTCTGACAACAGCTCCAGCTGCAACAGGGAGCAAGACTGTCCCAATGTCTCATTTTGGGCACTTAAAACATGAGGATCATCTGATGGGTGATGATTTTGGAAAAATATTGTGTACGTGACTTCCGAGCCATCACTGAGAGTCTCGGTACGGGTCAGAGGTAGGATCTAATTCCTAGGGTGGCATTTAATGCTCTTAAGCTAAAGAACCTTCAAGAAATCTTCTTACTACTGTCAGCCTTTCATCTCCTGAGATAAGTGGTTCAAAGTTTGCTCCGACAGCTTCCCCAGAGCCAGCCCATTCAGTATGCTGAATAAAGTGTCAGAGCAGAGAGAGAAATGGTGTGTAACCATATACTTAAATTGTGACACTTTCTAACTTTGGGAGTTACCTTTACAGCCCTTATCAGTGTTTTGAAGCTAATTTTACATGATGATTTCCTAGACTTCAAGGATAGAAAAAAGAGCTTCTCATCGCGAATTCCATTGTGTAATGATATTGATAACATGCATGTTTTAAAGCGAGGTCAGAACTATTGGACACTTCACACCAGCCTTCGCTGCTTGAGCTAATGGAGATGCTGACACTACCAAAGGTACCTTTTCCTTTCTCTTAGATCTTGTTTTTGTCCCAGTATCCCAGTTGTTAGATGGTTTAGATTAATTAGATGTTTTTCTTATGCAAAATAAGTAATTTGACGTAATATTTCTTGGAGGTACTGTGTTTGGGATGGCCATCGTTTTTGATGTCTTACTGATAATGGAAATGTCAGAGCAGAGTGATGGAGAGGCTTTGCTCGGAGGACTCAATTCCAGATTCTGGCTCTGCCATTGCCTTGCTGCACGCCCTGGGCTGGTCCTCTACCTCTACCACAGATAGCTGGGGATGTGGCTCAAGAGTCCCCTTGTTGCCTTCTCCCACCAAATTCTGGTGTTATGTATATATATATATCTATATATCTATATTTGCAAACAACTTACATATATTCACAGTATTACGTATATATATACATGCACATATATACACATACATGATATAATCGTCTATTTTAACATATATATTTACATATATTAATAGATAATCACATATATGAATGCTCATTTTCATCAGGGAATTTGTTAGGAGATTCACTGTCTTTCCAGAATCCAAGTACCTGCAGGTAGTAGGAGGAATTGTTGTGGAGGAGTATATTTCAAAACAGATAGTAATTAGATAGCAGGAGAACTCCAACCTGGTAACAGTGAGACAGAGGGATAGAGTTGCACTGTGTACTGGATATTTTCTCCCAAGTCTTGCTTTTTCTTGAATTATTTTTAATCTCCAGTGTTGAACTGCACTAAAGAACTGTAACTTCATTCTTTTTTCTCCTTTAAACTCCAAAACCAAAAGACTGCTCTTTTTTCCTTCTCATCATCATTTCATACCCAGCCTGCCTTCTGATGATTTACCAGTGAGTTTTGGTGTGGTATTTCTCATGTTTGTTTAGTTGTTTTTTCCTTATAAGCAATTAATTTATGTTTTAAGCTTTGTAAATGCAATTTGAAAAAAAAATAAATATACTTGGAAAAAAGTAACTTTGATCTCTTTAAAGTTGTAGTCAAATGCTTTCTCTAAATAAAGTTTAGAGTGACATCTTGTGGTAACATTGATTTCAAATATACATATCTGTTGATATTTTATTTTGGCCACAGTAAGTCTAGTGTTTTCGGTTTCAAAATGTTATGGATTACTTAGCAGAAGTGTATAAAGACTCCTGAGTATCACTAGGGCTTTTCTAAGATCAGAGGAAACATTGCTATGTGGTGTAAGGTCCTACGGGTATGCTTAACCTTTTACCATGTGAAGCTTATCCCGTGAATACCTGTGAATTCCCAGTGTTTTCAGCTCCAAGATGTTTTAATGTTCTTCCAGCCATTGACAGTCTTTTGGAATTGCTCAGAAATTTTCTGCTGACCATCATGCCAAAGCAAGCAGGAGCACAGCATCTCTCCGCAATGCATCTGTCTGTGCTAATTCATTAGCTGTCCAAAGATTTGCTTAGTTTTAGATAATGATAAATACGTCCAGGAAGCTAGCATGGAAGATTTGTCAACATAGAAATGAGTAAGCCCATTTAAGATCCATATTGCAATAGTGTGTATGCTTTCTACCTATGGATCAGCCTTCAAGGTACTAGGTGGTGTAAATGCACCACCAGCAAACCTCATCCAAATGCCTAGCATGTGCTCAGACTACACTTTTGTGCAGTATATCGAAATGAAACACAAATCTCTTCAATGCAAGGTGGGGATGTAGAATGGTTTTGTGCTTAGAAGCTTAAAGGATTTGAGAAAACATGTAAGATTTGCTTTCTCTTTTGGGAAGCTCTCTGCAGAAATGCAGGAGTAGTTGCCCTACCAAGAGTTATTGTCAGGTCAAGCAAAGTACTGCCCGATACAACCTCTCTCAAATCAGCCACATGAAGGTCTGTTCCTGTGCTTCAACACTGAAGAGGAGAAAGATACTAATATTCTGCTAGGTCAAGTTTGAACTATATAAAATGGTGATGAATGCATAGTGCGCGTGTGGCAGGTTGAAAAATTAACTGTTCAGCAAAAGACGCTTGAACTTTCTAAGAAATAAATTAGTTTTAGGGGAATGGATTCATTAATGTGTGTCAAATGGAAAGTCCCCCTACCACTCATAGTGTGTGGTCCCAGGTCTGCTGTCATGTGTTGTGAATATGGGAGGCCTTGTTCAGGAGAATATTCTTTGCTTGTGTAATTCAGGTTTTTGTTGGAGGTATTTTGATTATGTGAGAATGCCAGTGATGGACAAATGATTCATGTGATGCGCTGGCAACGTTAAGGATTTTTAGCTTGTGGTAAAACACACAAGGAACATAAGACCCAAGCAGCCCAACTCAATGATCCTAAAAGGGCCATCTGGTGACCTCATTTATTAATTTGATGGAAAATAAAGATGTAATGTTTTCAATTAAGATGAATGTTTGGCTCGCCTGCCAGAATTGTTTCTGGTTAATAACTAAATACAAATTAAGCTGTTAATATAATCCTAATACTGAAACTGGAAGTGCTGATGCAGATAATGGTGCAAAACTAGGCAAACAATCTGGATAGCCTCTCAGAATGGGCTAGTGGTTAAATTTCTCAAATATAGTTTAGGAAAAGCCTGAAAGAATTGTATTTGTAGTACACAAAGTGTGTTTAAATGACGTATTTACAGGGATAAGTCTAGAGATTTCCTTGGCAAAATGCCTCCACCCATTCCAACAAGGACTATTTAAATAGTAAAGACATTTGTAGATACAATCAGGTACCAAACTAATCCGATCTTTTTTAAATGCCCTCTCTTTTTGTCACAAGAAACAATTCGTGATGATGTTTCATGGTAAAGGAAAGTTGTCTCCTCTTTCTCTTTGGTTTCTGCTGCACAGACAGCAACATCCTTGTTGCAGTTTTTGAATGGCTGCTGGGTGAATTTTGTCCTGTTAGGAATCTGGATCATCTCTAATAGTTTCACAAGCCTGATCAAGAACTTAAGTCTTCATGCTGAGGCAGCTAGATACTAAGTAGATGACGCACAGTGAGACTGTAAAGAAGTTTCCCCATAATGCAGGACGTGAGGCTGAGATGACATGGTGCAAACCACAGTTTTTCCCCAAATTGTGACTTCTAGGTGATGAATTCTCTGTACTGGCAGGAGACGTACCCTGCCGCATACAACCAACCACCCATTGATGCAACCACCAAGAGAAATGGGGCAGAAACTCTGAGCCAGCCGATGACCATTGCTGCAGAGTGTGGTACTGCATTCTGGGTGGGATGTGTTGAAAATAAGGTCTCATCAGTTAGTGTTTGGGTGGGAGGAATAGCTGCTTGAAGGTTTAATTATCGAATCCCCTGAACTCCAACGAGTTATTCATATGTTCTTTTAAGCAGTATAAAGCCAAAATCTTACTGTGCTCTGATCACTTTATTCCCCTGGCTCATTTTGTCAGAATAAGAGCAAGCTCCTACCAATTCTGGCCCATATTTTGTGCCAGCATTCCCCTCTCTGCAGCTCAGAGGTGACAGGCTGCCTGAAAGATCCTCCAATGTTATTAATAGACACAGCAAATTTGAATTTAAAACAGAGGTGGCTGAAGGAGAACAAAGTCACCCACAGAGTTTGGGGGCCGTTGCTTTAAGTAATTGCTTTCTACCCTTGTAAATCCCTCTGGGGTTTCTTTTGGATTAAGTATTCCTTATTTCTTCTCTAAAAACTTGTTTAATATTCATGTGTGGTGTTAAACAGCTGCTGCATCCTGCTCAAGAGTGGGAAGGGGGAATGCATTTCAGTAGCAAACAAAGTGATACTTAAATATATCCCTTGCCTACTTCAAAGCAGCAGCATGGGAGTTAATTAATATTTATCATATGCACTAAAGTCCTGGGATGAGAGGCGTTGTGGTTGTGCAAAGCACTGTTTGTTTCTTAGTTTAGAGATCTTTTACCTGGCCATTTTGACCATTTGCTAAATGTACTTGAGAGCGATCACACAAAACTTGCTATAATGCTGACTTGATTTCTCTTCCCTTTTTTGAATGGGAGCAGAATCAGGACAGACTTTCCAAAGGTGTAATTATTGCTGAAATGTAGGTGCTCTACTTAACCTGAGAAAAATGCTCTTCACTTATTTAGTTGCATGCATGGCATTTTGCAATAGATGGTAATATAAAAAGGTTGTATTAACACAATGCAATATAGAGAGACCTTGTTAGATTTTATTACATTTTCTGTTTGCTAATTTGTTATGACTAGAAAGCCTAATTCTTTTGCTTATCTTGTAATTATAGCAAGGTGTTTATGAGCAGGAGCTCCAGCTGCTTTTCTGTATAGAATCTCATTAGATGAGGAATTAGAAAGCCCTTTTAGACTGTTAATTTTTGCTCATAACCCAGGGTGTATAAAGCATCCTAAAATGTATGTGTTATGTGAGGTCAATATTATATTTCGTGAGTTGACAGCTGAGTTTTCAACAAGGACAACCAATATGAGAGATTTAGATGGTCTTCAGAGGAATGACTCTTTATTTTGAAGATCACACCTTCACAACCCTACTGTGGGATAGGGAGATAACTAATATTTCCCGTTTAATAAGAAAGAAGTTTTAGGTGTCTGTGTACAGAATCACAGAATTGTCTAGGTTGGAAAAGACCTTTGAAGATCATCTAGTGCTCTGTAGCCCTGCATCTGGCTACAGTTCAGTGACTCCATTTGACACCTAAGCAGCATCCCAGTACATGTGTTTGGTGAGAATGAGACATCTAATGTCCATGTCTAAATAACACAGAACCCCCCAAGGAGTCCCGTCTTCTGCGGGGTTCTGGCATGGTGTCCAGTTCTCCACGGCACTGCTGGGACTTTGTTCACAGATTGCAAAACCCAGCTGATCTGAACAAAGGCTTTAGTGACTGACCCAAGACCTCATAGGATGCTTGTGACTGAACACAGAGCTTAACCGAGGAATCCAAAGCTTACATCATACCATGAGATCATCCGGATTTTCATTGTCAGGCTCAAATTATAATGGAAAGCATTGTCTGGCTTCATTCTCTTGGGGAGAATTTAGACCCAGTCAAAGCCCCATTCTTGTTCAGTTTTGTTATCTTCACTATGGAAGATGGGACAGGATGTCCACCTAGAGCAAGAGTGGGTTAGAAAATGGCAAGCAGTAATTAGAAATTGGAACATATGGAAACAGGAGGGGACAATGAACTTTTATTGGTGTACAAATTATTAATAAATATGTAGCTCTATTTTTTATTGTTCATGGTAAATTGTTAGTTTTACAAATCTGTTTATTACTGGAAATTATTTGTGTTACAGTTTGGACAAATGTATCTGTGGATGGAGCTGCCATCTATGAGACTTTTTACTGCCAGTCTTGCTTTGAGTAGTACTTGCTCATAACACGAAATCTGAGTGATTATGATTGAATAAACCAGCTTCATGGACTCTTAATGCAGTGAGGTTCAATATTTTAACGGGAATACAAAATTAAAACCAGATATTTTATTAATCTTCCAGTGTCATGACTTGGACTGGGAGCCCAGGGAGTTTTAAAGGTTCTATGATCCCCTTGGGTTAAATTAAGGTGGAACAACACCAAATGACTGGTTAAAATGTTTTACTTACAGTAGAATTGGCTTAAACTTGGAAAATGATAATAAGCAATGTGGTCTCTTATAAATCTATAAGAAATAAAAGAAAGTAAAGAAAAAAAAAGAGAGTTAGAGAAATCCAGTCACCACCCCTGGATCCAGGGTTGTCTCAGGTCCCGTAATCTTGGGTGGTGGGTGCACACACAGCAAAAGTTTTCTGTTACCTTTTAAGTTCATCTTAGATTCATCTTCCATCTAGATTGGCATACTAGATGGAAGAGGCAGGTATACCATGAACTAATTTCCATGAGAGACAAGGAAAAGGTAGAGCAATGGGCTCTATGCCTACACTGCAGGGGAATGGGGTGCACCAACCCCCTCATCCTGTTGAGTCAGTGGTTATGCTTCCTCCCCCTTTGTTTTTATTTCAGTTCTTATAGATTTTGGCTGACTTCCTGCTTCTTGAACAATCATCTGGCTTCTAGGGCAGAAATGATCACCTCTTATCAGTCCTTATCACCTCTTCAGGCTTACACAATGAAGCCAGTGATTAGTGGTCCTTGTGCTTGATGAGAAACATTTGGTTTCACTCAGTCCACATTTCCCACCTTTGAGGCTTATGTAAGGGGTTTGACAATGCAACTGCAAGGGAGTGGGGACCTACATCCTTTGATACACTCCCTGCTCCCTTGGGTGACATTCCTTAGACTAATCACAAAGGCCACAGCTTATCTTTGCGATTTTCTGTGTCGATGAATGTTTGAGGCATTACTTTCCTTTAGTTCTTACATCTACTAAAGTTGCTATTATGCCAACCGCCTGTGAGCGAGGGTCCACTGATCTTGTTTAGTTCCTAGTCTTCCATGAGCTGAGCTAGGAGCAGAGGTCAGCCTAGATGACTGTAACCTGCAGTAGATGACTGTAACTTGGAGTTGTGTATTATCCACAGGCCAAAAGAAACTGCAGGCTGAGAGTCAGTCCACATAATTTGCACCTATTTTGGGTTGGCCTTTGGAATGAAAGTTATAACCCTAAATATAAGTGTATAACTCTGTAGGCAACGGGAAGAGGTGGTGCCATTGAAATCAGAAGATCCTATTTGCCTGAGCTGAGATGACCTGGTTAAATTGGCTGAATTGTACTAAGAATTCAGGCGAAGCAGAACAATAATAACAGCAAATATACAAGAACAGTGAAAACAACTAATGCTTTAAAACATGCTTTAAAAAAACCAAATTTTTTCTGGGTGGAGTGAGCTTTGCTTCCGAAATATTCTTGTTTTTCTGAGGAGGTACTCCTTAAGGAGAGTAGTTGGGAGGTTATATGTAGTTATGCAATTTTTTTTTTCCATGCATTTCAATATTCTTTACTTAAATAGGCTGAGATGGAGACAGATGAAGCACCAGGCCAAGAAAATCTGTCTTGTGCATGGTGCAAAGGTTGCATGTAAGTGAGAAGGACAAGATCTCTCAAAAGTGGTTACTGAGGAATAAGGGACATGTCTTGGTGACAGAATCCCAGTTAATATTCCACATAAAATATATGCATCGTTCATTGACTACTTGTTTGGGACTATAACAATTGTTCAAGTAACCTAAAAACAGGACTAAATATTGGATAAGAACATCCAGTGCTTTAATAAGATAAAGTTACTGCCAGGACTCTGGGGAGGGTAAGGGACAAGTGCTATTTTATTTAGCTTTGTTAAGTGTTTTGGTTTTTTATGTAAGACTTTTTGGTTTGGGACTTACTGCCAAGCACCAGTTTCCCATTGGAGTGACTTTCTGTTATCTCTTATGTCACTCATAACCTTTACTGTCAAGATAATTTCTTCCATTTAAAATTTCGGTTGAAGGAGAAATTCAGTAGAACCAGCTAGTGAATTTAAAAAGGAGATTGTGAATTAAGCATCTTCTTCACTCCACCACATTTTCACCTTTGGCCTCTGCAGTTGAGATGGGAGGGATTAGTGCCTTTTTGGGGGAATCACCTCTTCTTTGACATATTGCTCCTCAGCCCCGGGATGTCAACTGTCTCCTGAAGTACCAGAGTGTTGTGGGGTTTCCTTCAGCATTTGCCTGCAGAATTTGGGCTTTTCTGGTGTAGCCTTAGAATACTTGTGGAGGTCCCTGTAATAAGGCCATACAGCTGGAGAACTGCTGGGTTTCTCCTATTGTACCCTGTTTTCTTGAAGGTTGACTTTAGTTTCAGTAAAGAGAGGTCTGAGAAATGAACTCCAGTGGCCTTTTGTCAAACGCCAGCTTTGTATTTGTGCTTGTAGCTTTGTATATTGATTTTCAGGTGATGAGGAGATGGATCTCTGGGGAAATAGAGATGGGGTTGTGAGACACAATACAGTAATACAGCTGTAATGATGTTATGTCAGGTGTATTTTGCATTTAAGTGTGCAGTTGGCATTAAATCAAGATAACCCCAAGGTAGTGGAGGACATCTGAGTAAACAAAAGGGCTGTTCCTGAACTTTTGCTAAGCAGCGTGGGTGGTAAGTAAAGAATTAGAGATGAAGACACAGGAATGCTAGGACATGTATACTCGGTTCTCAATGGGATAAACACATTTTCAAAGTGGATTACTAATTTGAATAAACTTATAAATAACTTGTAATAAGAATTGTGTCATATAGTTGCACTATGTTTGTGAGACAACCCATGCTGGCAAAGTGCTTTCGTCCATCACCACTTTTAAGGATAAATACAAGAACTGCAAGATTTTTCATTCAGAATTAATATTCTGCAAGCTTTGTACTCAAATAAATTTGATGTGAAAGTTTCTGAAAGAACCTTCCTTTGAAACAGGACTTGGATCATCGGGGAAGGCAAACACATGCTAAGCCCTGCCAAAGGATAGGAGATATAGCTGTTCATACATAGAAATCTTCATAATTTTCAAACACATTTTTTAGGATTGTCATTCATTCAAATTGTCAACTTCCTCCAGCTTCTTCAGTGCCAGTCCTCATCATCTGTTTGAAAAACAGCAGTACAGAAATAGTCATGATGAAAAGGAAAATGTTATAGCTTGAAGTAGTTGCTCTGCCAGACTTTTTGCTGCAAAAGAGCCTCAGATAATATTACAATTCCTCTTCATTGCCTTCCATGAAAATCACTGGACATGAGAGACGTGATAGTCATTTATCTCAGGCCCATTGCTCATCACATATTGCTGTATACCAGAATTGTGTCACAAACTGTAATGCTTCTTCCCAAACCAAAAGCTATTTGACAAGTGTTGGGCAAAGAACACGGTTTTGGGGAGGCCTTTACTAAACAATAGATTTACAATAATTCTTGGCAGAAAACCAGTATTTTAAGTTGAAGTACAATGTCCATTGTGCAGTGAAAAGACTTCAAGAATTTTCTGTACATAGATTATATCCTTAAAGGCTCTTGTAGACCATGAGTGAATTTGAAACCTTTGGTGGGTCACTGCACAGCAGAGGGTGATGGGGAATCTCTGCTCCTTCTGAACCAGATAATGTTCTCATAAAACAGCATCCAGGAGAGTGATGCAGATCTCACGTGCAAGCAATATATACAAGTGCTAGGGCTGAACAGATGTCTCACGAATACAGAAGAAGCTGCAGTCAGCAAATTCTCAGTAGTTTGCTTCAAGTATGGTTACATGACAAAGTCACTGCAAAACAAGCAGGAGTATGGATTTCCAGCAAGTTAACTAACTACCCATGTGCACACTCTCAACATCTAATAAAACACTTTCTGAGAACATACTGACAGATAAAACCTCTTTGGAAATGTCTTTATTGGTGAATTAACCTGGAAACAGGCATGTTTCCACACAGTGGAACTCAATCATCTATACTGTAAAACTGCTTGAATGGTTTCTGACATGGTTTTGGCCCATCTGACCAGCATTCTCCCCGACGATTTACAAACCAGGGATCATCCCCATAAATCAGAATATATGTCTGCTCTGTTCTGAAGGCTGAGCGTTTTAAAGTATGAATCCCAGCTCAGTGCTACAAGGTGGTCCCAAGCATGTGTGATTTACATAGCATAGCTTGTGTGTTGAGGGCGTTGGGAGAGATCTCACAAGCATTGTCAGAATATAGCTTCAGATACTTCTTCAGATGTTGTAGACGTTGTTCCCATTGATTTTATTTTAAGTGTATCATCTTTTGTCTAGCCTAAACAATGTGCCTGATAGCAGTCACCCAAAACCTTGCTCGTGTGGCTAAATTTTAGTGGATCCAAGTAGGTCCACTGGTCTCTTAGCCTCTGTGGATGAATATCATGTTGTCTGTAAAGAACCCTGGTTAACTGTTAATCCGTGCATACAAAATAAGGCTCATGTTCTTAGCAACTGTGTGTGTGGTGTGGTTGACACACTGGAGGGAAGGGATGTGCCATCCAGAGGGACCTTGACCAGCTTGAGAGTCAGGGCTGTGCAAGGTCCTGCACACGGGTCGGGGCCATCCCAAGCACGAGTACAGGCTGGGCGATGAGTAGATTGAGAGCAGCCCTGCGGAGAAGGACTTGGGGGTATTAGTGGGTGGAAAACTGACTCTGAGCCAGCAATGTGTGCTCACAGCCCGGAAAGCCAACTGTGTCCTGGGCTGCATCAAGACAAGTGTGGCCAACAGGTCGAGGGAGGGGATTCTTCAACTGCTCTTGTGAGACCCCCCTGCAGTGCTGTGTCCAGCTCTGGAGTTCTCAGTGTGAGAAAGAAATGGCCCTGTTAGAGTGGGTACAGAGAAGGCCACAAAAGTGATCAGAGGGGTGGATCACCTCCCCTATGAAGAAAGGCTGAGAAAGTTGAGGTTGTTCAGCTTGGAGAAGAGAAGGGGAAGACCTTATTATGGCTTTGCAATTCTTAAAGGGGACTTATAAGAAAGATGGGGACAGATGTTTTAGTAGGGCCTCTTGTAGTAAGACAAGGAGTAATGATTTTAAATGAAAAGAGGGTAGATTCAAACAAGATTTAAGGAAGAAATTGTTTACAATGAGGGTGGTGAGACACTGGCACAGGTTGCCCAGAGAGGTGGTAGATGCCCCATCCCTGGAAACATTCAAGGCCAGGCTGGACGGGGCTCTGAGCAACCTGATCTAGTGGAAGGTGTCCCTGCCCGTGGTGGGGGGATTGGACTAGATGGCCTTTAAAGGTCCCTTCCAACCCAGACGATTCTATGATGTGAATATTTGCCATATTCACCATGAGAAAGCTCTCTGGATTGCTCTGATTATTCTGTGAGCTTGTGCAAACCTCTCCTTCACTGTCAATCCAGTGGGTGAATAATTCTGACAGGCACTGCTTTTTTCTGATCAAAGGATGTAGTGAACAGCATATCTTTAGAAATGGAACCTCATCTTGACTAAAGCTCCTTCTACGCCACCTTCGCAATATTGTAAATATCTTAATGTGACCAAACAATCAAGTCTTTCCTGACTGCGTTATCTCCAGTTGATTGATCCAAGAAACACCAATTATTTCTATTAAACACAAATACTTTCAGTAGGTATTTTCTACATACCTATTAAATGCAAAAGTTCAGTATTTAAATATGCCGGGTTTTACAGATAATTTTAATGTTCCGTAACATTTTGGTGATCTTTCCTCTGCTTATTTGTTGTGTTGAGAGCAAACATGAAAACTGGCTTTTTCACAGCATCTGCCCCACTAGAGAACTTGAATTATTTTAAGGAAGTAAAATCTTCCTGTCCCAAACGGCAGTAAAAGTCCACTTTGTCACAGCAATATCACAACGATGAATGTTCAAGGGCAAAGCTTTGATTAATGACAGCTGCAGTTTGGATTTCACTGATGGTGATTTTGTACATCCTTCCAGACAGCTGCACTCTTACTGCAAGTATCTAACTAGACATATTTATTATGCCAGTTTAGTTAAATAGTTGTATAAATTAAGCATATGGATACTTGTATAATTTGCATATGCAGCGTGTGACTGTTTTATGTGAAATAGGCTTCTAAGAGAAGAATATCCATAATTCAGCTGAGATACTCCTATTTTGTTAAATTAAGGAGGTCCCTGATTAGGTTCCATAGAAGGGAAATCCCAGTCTGTAAAGGGTCCTGAGGGTGAAGGGATGCAGTTTTCCTCTGTTCGTGAGCACATTAATACACTTAAAGTTGTCTGGTATTTTCACATGCCCTTCCAAAATGCTGAGTTTAGCAAAAAATTAGCAAGTTTTGGTTGAACGTGGCAAACCATAAAGCAAGTACACCGCCTTTAAATAAGCTTTTTGCTATTAAGAGTCCTATTTTTTAGATATGTAAAGGACTAGTCAGCATTTGTGCTGCTGAAGCTGTTGTGCAGGTTTGCAACTGTAAGTGTTAAATAGGATACTGTGGCAGCTGGGTAGGAGTAAAGCTGCAATGAGACTCCTAAATGACTGTTTTTACCTGTAACCATTACTGTGATGTAATTAAACTGGTGGTTGTGCAGTGATTGTTGGAAACTTGTATTTTGCATATGAGCAAAGTTGAGAAATCACTGATATGACCCATAACACAAATCCTGCCTATTTTATTGTACAACTATTATAACAACTGTGAGTTGGGTGACATGATATTATGTTTGTCCTTCTCCATTTTATGCCCAGGCATCTCCTGCAAAATGCAAGCTCCCATCTCCATTTCTATTACTCTCTTCTGCCCAGCTCTTTAAATATTAGTAGTTTAAAGCTTTCCATATGTAAATTCTTTGCTATTTTATACATATGCCGGAAACTAATATGATAAGGTTTGTTATACACCTCGGCAGATACCAAACAGGCTTCAGGTCTCTGCTGTGCTCCATCCCCTGACCGTGCCTCTGTCTGAGCAAGATTTCCAGCCCTGCTTGGCATGACCATGCTTGCCCCTTCCTTGCCCCAGATGATTGCCCCACCTCCGTACTGTTACATGCAGTGTAAATCCCAGTTACAAAAGGAACCTCCCCTTAAATTTCTTGTGATTGTATTCAGCAGTGTTGCAACACAGAGCTGCAAAGAGCAATTTATGACTTCAGACTTAATTCCTCATGTGAGTTATTACTGACAGGTAAGGTGCAAAGAGTACATAGCTCAAACACTAATCATTTTTTTTGTTTAGGGACCTGCAGTCATGGGGGTTGTAAAATCCTACCAGGTGGCTCTAGAGTATCCCACACCGCCGCAGTGAACAAGAAGTTTTTGAGCTAGACAAAATGCTCAGCTGCCCCATCGTCAGCACATTCAGATAAATCAGTGTCATTCCTCCCTTTTTCCTTCATGTACTATTAAGTACATCCTCTTCACAAGCTAATAACTCAAAGTGTGTGGTAGTGTCTAAAATGAAAGTCTGTAAAGGAATGTTTTCTTTCCTATTGTTTATTGTTCTTTCTATGTGTACAATACACTCCTTAGGACAAGTAATTATTGAAGGGGATGCAGTTTTTGCGGGGGTTACTCTTGAGGGGAAGATTTATATCACATGAATTTCTTTTTTCTTGCTTGACAAAGTATGGGAACAGCGAGTAAGACTTGTCACCAGGTGGCACCATTAACCTAAGTTATGTTTCAGCTAGGTGAATGCAATGAAGTTTATGTTCAAAAGGAATTTAGTAGAAAGATTGCTCTTTTCACCTTTCTTCCGAGTCTAAGCAAATACACAGCAACAGAGAATAGGCCAAATTCTTCTTCTGTTCACTAGCACATTTAAAATTATTTCATGCATTTGCAGTGTTACACTCCGGTGAAGAATCTTACACACTTCGTGTATGGTAGATAAAATGCATGCCTATATTCCTCCATAAAACACATTCCTGCTTATGTATTTTGCAATATACTGCACATCTGGTGCATCAGAAAGCTACGTTTTCCATAGGGAAATGCCAGAACAGGACCAGGGAATTCTCATGTGGAAATGTTTGTGTCTAAATATTGTTGGAAATTTTTTTAGACTATATTCTATGAACCCAAACAACAGGAAATCGATTTTCTTTACTTACGAGTGAGTAGCACCATACACATTGCAGAACAGATGATAAGTCCCATCGCTGCTTGCTCTTCAGAAGTGGTGGTGGTGGCCTCCCTCCATCAGAACTGCCGCAGCCTCTATCTGCTGGTGCGGCTTTTCCACACTCACAGGATGGTGTAGTTGTCCTCTGAAGCAAAGAACAAAACTTTTCCCATAGAAGACATTTAAGTAGTTTGAGTCAAAAAGTCAGAGTTTCTTTTGATAGGGTTAAATTCCCTTCTAAATGGCTTTTGGTAAATTTTATCAGCTTGATCCTAAGACAGTAAATATTATTGGTTTTTTTGTTTGTTTGTTTGTTTGTTTGTTTTTTCTGAACAATGACATTAACCTAATGATAGCAGACTAGGGTGACTCCTGGGAAACGGCAAATTCTTGTTCTTCTTTTGATCGGGTATTAAAGCTAGCTCTTTCTGAAGATGCTGGAATATTTAAAGTGAGCAGTGTTTTAGCTAGCAACCTTTGGGTTTCTTTAAAACATTGTAGGATGCATCTTGTAGTTCCTACTTAGCTCATAAAAGTAAGCAGGAAAACAGAGATTTATACTTGATTATTTTATTAAATTTTTATTAGAGCGAAATCGTGATATGGATATTGTTCATCTGCACTGTGAATCGTAAGGTCACATTAAAACAGTAGGTTGATTATACTAGAACATATACTCTGGTGACAGTGATTTCTGGGGCATTACTATGTAGGATTGTCGTGTACTAAATTGCAAGTCATGCTGTAATTTAAGGCATACATATTTTATGTGTTTTCTTGCTTCTCTGGTCAGCTGTGAAAGTCAATGGTTATGCAGCCTTTGTGTCAGTGTCCAGCCCTTGGGTGCGTGGTTGAACAGAGGCAGTGGAGATATTAAATAATATCTCTGTCCTTGGAGATATTAAAAACCTGAGTGGATGCAGCTTTGAGGAGCTTGATCTGGTTAACCCTGCTTGAGCAGGGAAGTTGGAGTAGGTGGTCTCCAGAGGTGTCTTCCAACCTTAACCACTCCCTGATTCTGTGTCTGTCAGAAGAAGGGTCTTGACACACAGAACTTCTGAATTCCTCTCATTCAGTCTGCAAAATGCCCCGTGGGGAAACTGCAGAATTGTTTTCAGGTAGACTCCTTGCTCATAAAGATAAGAGCAATATTCAAAGCATTTGGAAAGCACAACTCTCTCGAGATTTGCATTACCATGCAGTTTTTTACCAATGTTTACCCATGACAACACAATAGATAATGTAAATGCCTATTTATCTTCATCCCCTAACGAAGCAGAAAATGTGCACGGTTACCTAGTGAATAGAAAGTAGAAAGATTCAGCAACACAGTAGCTTAAAGAAGTGCCATTATAGCTTAAAGAAAGAAGTGCCATTAAGCGTCTTGCAAAAATATTGTCAGTTATAAAAAATCCTGTATGTACATACATACCTTTCCAAGTTTCAGTGTGCTGACTCGGAACATTTTAAATAGCAGCAATAATAGTGTTATTACAATGCTGGTCTAAGGAAGACAGTGAGGCAGGGTTTGCAGAGGGAACAAGATCAGGCAAGTAGGGATTTTTTTTGACTGAAGAGGGGATTGCCTGGAAGAGTGCCTCTTTAATTCTGATTGTCTTGGTTTAATAAATAATGGTAATCCAAACCAGTGACATTACCAAATGCATACCTGGTCCAAAAGATGTTTTATTTTTTCACGGTTTGAAGGATCCAAATGGTGTATCGGGTAAGAGGAAAATCACTCCTGAGTCATGGTGTTGTACTTTTGGTAACACTTGCCTATGGTTTTCCAGTTTCTCACTTATAAATGAAGATACGGACATGGTAGTGATATAGAGAAATGGTTACTTGTTTTGAGACTTACTTACTTATAGAAAGAATCAGTAGAAAAAGGGAAACTAATCTGATATGTAGATAAAACTCTTTATCTAGGATACTGCCTTCAGTAAAATCCTCAGAACCATAAAACCTAAATTCCATAATAACATAAATACTAAATTACACTCATAATACTTTAATCAATTTCTTTTCACTATTTTCCTGTTTTTTACATTTTTAATTTCCTCTTTATTTCTTCATGTTTTTTCACATCTTTCTGTGTGTTTTTTGATTTAATGTGGTTTGCTTTTTTTTTTTTTTTTTTTTAGATTTCCTGTGGTCAGTAGCAAGTCACTGATTTTGTACAGAGACATTGTCTGGATTTCCATCAAGTACCTCAAGGTACTTTTCTTGGGTGTGATGCTGCAGGCAGCTGCTTGTGCTTATAACTGATTCTGTTCCTGACAGCTTTAAATTATTGCAGTTTGCTTGCCTGCAAGCCTTTACTGAACTGAAATTCTTGCACAAGCCCTGATATGTCAGGAAAACTGTGGGCAAAGCATGCAAAACAAGCAATTTATCCATCACTGACAGTCTAGCAGTGTATGACAATCTTTCAATGCCTGGTCAGTGGTGAACTGTGGCAGTTTCATTAGGTGTGATTTCAGGTCAAAGCGTCTATAGGACCTGTAGGCCTCCTATATGATTTCCAGAAATATATCTGCACATGTATAGACAACCCATGAACAGTTTATATCTCGCTTCGGTTAGGAGTTTGCATATAGTTTATTATTTATATATTACTTGTCTAGCAGAACTGACAGGTGATTTCTTTAACTGAAATGGAGTAGATCTGATTTAAACAGACCATAAATTTAAATAGTGGGTTTTCAGGAATCCTAATCTGGATGAAATTTTTTGTGAGTGATTTTTTTTTCCTATTTATTTATTTATTTATTAAATAAATCCAAAATAGCCAAAATTATTTATAAATGACATTCATATTTGGCAAGGACTGCTGGTGAAAAGGAATCATAGACTCATAGAATATCATGAGTTGGAAGGGACCCATAAGGATCCACAAGTCCAACTCCCTCCTCCTCACAGGACTACCTAAAAGTAAATCATATGACTAAGAGCATCATCCAGATGCTCCTTGAACTCTGACAGGCTCGGTTCTGTGACCTCTAGAAGAAGGAAACATTACAAAGATTTTTGAAGTCAATGTTTTCTAAGTCTGGCATTTTGCTTCCTGTCAGAATGTAGCTAAATATGTTTCCAAAAAATGACGCGCCACCAGCCCTGAAATAATAGAAACATCGATTTTGAAAGCATAAGTGTTTTTCCATTTTAAGGTTAGATGAAGCAGTGAATTAAGCACAAAATAAATTTTAGCCTACTTTCCTAAGAAACCAGAGCTTATGAGTCTGTACGGGTAGGGTATGTGTAAAATTTGATAAATTTTAACCAATTTAGACTCAAAAATAGTACTCTGAGAGGTCTCCTGAAAGGGTGCTGCATTGACTGGATTTTATAGATGAAGAACTGAAGTTCAGGAAAAGCAGATGTCAAATTTGTTCAGGCATTCAGAGATCCGCACACATAGTTAGGTCATCCAACAGAATATTTAAAGGCTTCCACCACTTCTACGTGTATCTTGAAGACTAGACCTAATATTATTAGTGGAGTCTAAATAAATAATGGAGTCTAAAAAAACCCCAAAACCATAGCCATTGGATTATCCTTCCTTTAAAATTTTCTGACCATCTCTTTGGTCATACCTGTGCTGGACCTGCTCCCTGCCACGCTGGTGGAAATTGGGAGAACCACTGGGCCATTCTGTTTCACGTGTCAGGTTTTTTGCCTCTCCCTGATGCATCCTCCCAAAGTCATTCCCAGCCCAGAGATCACCACCAGTGTGTCCATCCAACGTTGGACATTAACTCCCACAGCACCCACAGTACTGCTCAGTGGGTATTTCAGTCCTGCTTCTGGCAAACCCCTTTGGGAATTTGTGTCTCCTCCTTCACAAGAAGTGTCCCTGTGCTAACCAGGGGAGCTTTTATGTGCACTTTTATTTCATATTGTACACTAGAGAGCAGCATGTTAGAAGGTTGTTTTAATGCTGAAGGAAAGCAGGCCCTGGAAAGATTCCTTTTTTTTTTTTTTTTTCCAAATTCCTGTGGGAAAATATAAAGGCATTTTCTATATCACTGAACGAGGCAGTAGCTGACAAATAGCTTCCTGTTTGGGGGAACGGAGATATATGTACCCACTTGCTTTCAATATGTGTTACTGACCAAGCTACCAAGTGAATAGCACAGATTTTCCATTCTGCCTGTGTTCTGAAATCTGAATTTTCAATCATCTCCTTCACTGTAGGTTAATTAATCCAACTTAACTGAATTCAGTCAACTGCTCCACACTTTCTCCAAGCAAGATAAAATGCAACAATGCCTGATTCATGCTTGTTTACAAAATTTTTGAAATAGATGTAAATTATAAATTTGCATATTTTTCTGCTTTGTTTTACTGGCTACACATCACAGATATCCAAGAACTTTCTGGAAGAGCAAACTCCTAAAATCTTCACAGGCAGCTCTGTGACTCTAGTATCACAGAATCACAGAATCATCTAGGTTGGAAAGGACCCTGGAGATCATCTAGTCCAACCATTCGCCTAGCACAGTTCCAACCTACAGCATATCCTTAAGCTCCAAACCAACCCTACTCTTGAACCCCTCCAGGGATGGGGACTCCACCACCTCCCTGGGCAGCCCATTCCAACGCCCAACAGCCCCTGCTGGAAATAAATGCTTCCTAATATCTAGCCTAAACCTTCCCTGGTGCAACTTGAGGCCGTTACCTCTTGTCCTATCACTTACTACTTGGTTCAAGAGGCTCATCCCCAGCTCTCTGCACCCTCCTGTCAGGGAGCTGTAGAGGGCGATGAGGTCTCCCCTCAGCCTCCTCTTCTCCAGACTAAACCCCCCCAGTTCCCTCAGCCACTCCCCAGCAGACCTGTGCTCCAGACCCTGCACCAGCTCCGTTGCCCTTCTCTGGACACGCTCGAGTCATTCAATGTCCTTTTTGGGGTGAGGGGCCCAAAACTGAACCCAGGAATCGAGGGGCGGCCTCACCAGTGCCGAGTACAGGGCCCAGATCCCTTCCCTGTCCCTGCTGGCCACGCTAGTGCTGACACAAGCCAGGATGCCATTGGCCTTCTTGGCCCCCTGGGCACACTGCTGGCTCCTGTTCAGCCGGCTGTCAATCACCCCCCCAGGTCCCTCTCTGACTGGCAGCTCTCCAGCCACTCCTCCCCAAGCCTGTAGCGCTGCTGGGGGTTGTTGTGGCCCAAGGGCAGCCCCCGGCATTTGCCCTCATTGAAACTCCCCCAGTTGGGCTCAGCCCATGGCTCCAGCCTGTCCAGGTCTCTCTGCAGAGCCTCCCTACCCTCGAGCAGATCAACACTCCCACCCAACTGGATGTCATCTGCAAACTGACTGAGGGTGCACTCGATCCCCTCATCCAGATCATCAATAAAGATGTTAAACAGGAGTGGCCCCAACACCCAGACCTGGGGGACACCACTCGTGACCGGCTGCCAACTGGATTTAACTCCGTTCACCACAACTCTCTGGGCCCGGCCATCCAGACAGTTTTTTACCCAGCAAAGTGTGCGATTGTCCAAACCTCAAGCAGTCATTTTTGCCAGAAGAATGCTGTTGAAAATGGTGTCAAAAGCCTTGCTAAAGTCAAGGTAAATTACATCCACAGCCTTTCCCTCATCCAATAAGCAGGTCGCCCTGTCATAGGAGGAGATCAGGTTTGTCAAGCAGGACCGGCCTTTCATAAACCCACTGACTGGGCCTGATCATCTGGTTGTCCCTCATGTGTTGCATGATGGTGTTTAGGATGAGCTGCTCCATCAGCTTCCTGGGCACCAAAGTCAAGCTGAGAGGCCTGTCATTTCCCAGATCATCCTTCTGACCCTTCTTATAGACGGGCGTCACACTGGCCAATTTCCAATCTGTCGGGACCTCCCCGGTCAGCCAGGACTGTTGGTAAATGATGGAAAGCGACTTGGCGAGCACCCAGCCCGCTCCTTCAGCACCCTTGGGTGTATCCCGTCTGGTCCCATAGACTGGTGTGTGTCTGTGTGATGCAGCAGGTCACTGACTGTCTCCTCCTGGATTGCAGGGGGGTCGTTCTCCCAGTCTCTGTCTTCTGGCCAAGGAGGCTGGATTTCATCAATACAACTAACCTTGCTATTAAAGACTGAGGCAAAGAAGGCATTAAGCACCTCAGTCTTCTCCTCACCACTTGTTACCAAATTTGTATCATTGGCTTGCTCTGATTCTTAATTGATTAAGAGCCTAAATCAAATTTGAAAAGGATTCTGATCACCCAAATGATTGTGAAAGCATTTTTCCATGGCTATACCTAAAGGAGCTTACAGTATAATGTAAGGAAAGACAGACAGTCCAGCAAAGGCAGGCTCTAAAGAAGATGCACAGAAAGGTGGGCATAGTAATGTTTGGCCATGTTTCACAAAATCCAAGTAAATCTAGGCTTATAAATATGCCCAAGAGTTTATCTTTCAACTATCACAGAAGTTAATAGTTGTTTTTAGGTGTTGTGAAACACAAGTCCAACTCAGATGCAGTTGTACACAAGTATTTTCAGTGTGTTTACGGAGCACTGACTCTGCAATGAGAGGAAAGGGACAATGCAAAGTCAGTCTCTGTTCTGCTGGTGGTGTTCCTTGTACCCCTGAAACTGTGTCCTGGCCTCCTGCACATGTTGGTCAACCCCTGGAGCTTGTTCTTCAGAAAATTCCTGTGAATTCGATGCCTTCCTGTGCCAGCAGATATCCTTTTGACCAAGAAGAATATTCCTTAAACTATTAATTTTTGAGATGGAATAGCCAACTTGATGTGTTTGCCTAAGTCCACTTCTTTACAGCCAGAGGCTGTTTGCTTGCCTCCCAGTCAGCATGACTGCTTCTCCTCCGGTCTCTACCCTGTTTATTTTGTTTTATTGTAGCTTTGGTACAAATTAGAATTTCCGTGAGTTTAGCTCTGATTCGCTTGCATATACAAACCTTTCTGGGTGTAGTTAACAGGGAAGGTCAACACTATAACTGAAAATAAATTAATTGGGCATAGGTGCCTGTGTCTCTGCCTCTGCACGGGTGTGGGCATCGTGCTGGTGAGGGTGGCTGACGTGTTGCCTAGGAGGGAGCCAGGGGCAGGTAAGCATGCTCAAGGGAACAAGTTCCTCTCCATATTAAATTTGTTAGTGTAACCCTAACTATGATGTTGTGCTTGCCATATAGGTAGCTAGTGGATAATTCTATAGAAACTTGGTAATAACGATCAGATCGGTACAGCTGTGGATGCTTTCTGTGCGTAGTGTTTATTTGATTGCTTTTTTTCCTCAGACTTCTCTTCCCCCAGTACATCTGTACTCAAGACATTTTATTTGGTCAACACAAACCTGTGAAATGAGAGGGAAAAATTTTCCTGTGTGGTTAGTTGGCTCTAACATTCGAACATGCCATATTTAAAGGAAATATGTCACTTAAGCACCTCTGTTTTGAAACAACCTGTCTTTAGCTGAAACACCGGTGATTCTTCATGAAGAAATCTAGAGGATGAACACAAATAAGCAGAATACAAAAATCCTGGGAAATAAGAGGCAGCATTGCTCTCTTTTTTATTCCTGTTGTCTACTTCCAGAAATTGGTTAGATTAGGATTTAAGTAAGCCAAAAAGACAGGAGATCAGCAAGAAAATAAAATACATCCAAAATTCACTCTCACATTAAAGGAACAATACCCCAGAAGGGAAATTCTGCCAATAGTTACATCTGTGCCTTTTTCAAGATGGTGATAAAAAAGCAAAAGAAATCTCTTCATTTTCAAGATAGCTTCACAAAGAAAGCAACCAGACACGGAACCATCTCCCACCCTTCACTGCCAGCGGCTGTTGCGTATGATGTCCTTGGATGCCCAAAAGATTAGGCAGTCTGATCCACCTGGCCCATGTAGCAGGGATCAAAGAGATTTCTCCATCTACAAAGTTAAGCTCACGGTAAGTGCATCCTTTTACTAAGTCACACACTGTTTTCATAATAAAGAGTGTTAGAGCCTCTCTTTTTTTTTTTTTTTTTTTTTTTTTTGTAATTACACTGAAGCACAAAGTTGCATCTGCCAGTTGTTATGAATTTGGTACATGAAGGAAAGTCTGTAACATACCATAAGAAAAGTATATTTGTGAAGACTATATATCATGAATGCAAGAGTTGATATTCCTTTCTTTTCTTTTTCAGCTCTCTGGAAATGAAGAGGATAAATGAAAACTTGTAGTCTGAGAAAAGTAATAGGGACATCTGGCTCTTGAGGGGGCAAAATTGTGGACCAGTCCTCTCAAGTGGCAATTCATTATGAGCAACAAAACAGGTATCATTTAAAATTACTTCATGTTCTCAGTATGAACAGACAGAACATGTGCCAGTGGGAACTTCACATCCAGTTTTTATTTTAAATAAATTAGAACTATGTTAAAAAAAACACCAGAAGCAAGAAACCCCAGATTTAGTCTATGACTTGATGGTCTCGATATATTCACCAATCTGGAAGTTTCTCCTGCAGTATTTTTATTCATTAAATCAACTGATAGTCTTTGCGTGATAAGCAGATTTTCCTTCTCTCTTGAGGAAAAAGCACCTCTACTCCCAATTACTAAGTCTCAGTTACAGTTCATTTACAGCAGAAAGTCAGAAATTAGATGAAGTTTCAGCATCTCAGTGGTCATTCAGTCATGACTAGATTGGGCAGAGAATAAGGTCACGTTTTGACAGTCTGATTATCAGCTGCAACATGTGAAAGATCAACTCAAAGACCTGAAACCAAACAAGTGTTTTGCACTTGATTGGTGTGAAATTTGTGTTCATGCTTTGGTCCACAGACATTAAATAAGAGTCTACATTTGTGGTGGCACATACTCAAAATTGCTCTAAGCCAGCTAGATAGCACATGCCTGTCTTGAATTCAGAGAATTATTACACTGGATCATTAAATTTCTAATTTAATGCTCATTATACCTGAAGAAAGTATTTTCTTCTCTTAGTGCTATGTCTTTATCTATTTTTCTTAATGCAAGCTTAATAACTACCGAGGCTTGTCTTCCCCTTAAGAAGAAACAACTGCTTTTAATCTAATGGATAACATGTATTCTTGAGAAATAGATAATTCTGCCATCAACAGAACAATACATTGTCATTAACACTAAAGGTTAAGTTTACCACATTTGGGTTCTGAATTACTGAAGGCATTCGACACCAAAATGTTTTCTCTAGAGACCAAAGAAGGTGGAACATTCTTTGCTGGGCTTTTCTTGCTGACCCCTCACAAGATGACTGTTCTTTATGGCCAGGAAACAGTGGTCCATGCGATGTCTGTGCTGAACCTTATTGACAGGCTGTTAGCAGGGTACAGCAGCTGTTTCTGCAGTTCTTCTGTATCTTTTCTGAATTGTAAGGCTGGCATTTTCGGGATGTATCTCTGTGTAGGCACATTCATATCTTTGCTAGCTTCCCAGCTGAATTTGTGCTCAAAGTGGGTTCATATAGTTGGGCATGAAAGAAGCACACTTCAGAGCACTCCTCATACTCTTCCTTACCTCTAGGTTTAGTAGTCTGTCATTGTGAAGGGACTTCATAATTTGCAGAAGAATTAGCCTGTGCAAGAAAAGGGTCAAATTCTCAGTAATGAAAAAGGTGCATCTGTGTGCAGCGGGAAGAGTGACATGAAGATTTCAGGGGCTCGTGCAAGCGTTGCCGGAAAGTCACGGGAGCTTGGGAGGAGTCTGAAAATAGGATTAGGATGCATGAAGATGGAGGAGGTTTGTAGTGCAAAGAGGCTATAGGGAAACTCTTACAAAATTTGTACAAGACTCTTCTGGTTTAGCTGTGCTCTGTATTGCCTTTTTACATGACTTTTTACATGTTCTGCTTACTTTGTCATTTTAAGATACTTGTTTCTTTCCTTCAGCAGTTGTCCTAGTGCCTCAGGTTACATCCTTGAAGAAGAATGCTCTTGGATAAAGTGAAAAGAAAACTGGTTACTTAAGACCAAATGGACTATATAAAAGTTAGTATTTCTACAAGCATAAGTAAAGAAATAAAAAACCCGACTTGCTTACTCTTCTTACACCCAGATTAAATCAGAAAGGTCTCTGCTTGCCTTTATCTTAGAGACTTGCTCTAAATGCTTTCCTGATGCACACCCTCTAAGGAATTCTTTTATCTGTGCATGTTTTACATTTCAGGTTTACATGCATCAAAGGGAACCTATTCCTAGCAGAAAACATTAGCTTATCAGACCTGACCTTTATCAAGTCCCTCAAAAGGATCTGAATGGGTTTAATCTTTACCTTCAACATATGTACTTCTTTTTCCCTCTTACTTCTTCAATATATTTTCAGTCATTTAGCTAAAATGAGGGGTCTTAATATTTTAGACCAAATATCATCTCCTCCAGCATACAGGCTATTCAATAGCTCTTTGACTGAATGAAGATCACCTTCTCTCTGATTCAGTGCCTCCATCCATGGAAGTTTATCTTTTATATTCTATTATGTTGTATTTCACTGCTGTGCATCATGATATAAATATGCTTAATATAAACATCTAAATGCTGAGACCAGTTAGGATAGTAATGGAATAATTTAGATAGATAGAATAATAGATTTTGGATAACTAGGTCTTACTAACTTTCTTCTTTATGTAATAGCAACAGGCAGGAATAAGATTGGGAGAGATTCCTGGGGAAATATTCTCAGAGTCTTGATGAAGGGTATCAGGAAATCAGAGAAAACAGGGCAGAGGAAGAATGCAAAGAAGGAGGCAGGGCAAAAAGGGAAAGGAGAATGGCCTGAGGAAACTGAATTCAAAATCAACCTACTGAGGAGGAGAAGAAAGCATGGCCAAAAAAAAAAAAGAAAAAAAAAAAGTGAAAAGGAGGAAAGCATAGAAGGTGAAGGAGAGAAAAGTCATAAATTAAAACTTTGAAGAGGAATGTCCAAGAGAAGAAGTGCTTAAGTGAAAGGAGGCCATGAGAATGATTGCACATAGTGTCTCAATTTAGATGATATGGGTTTTTTTTCAGATTTTTCTCATTTTTGTCTGAAAGGAAGCAGAGCTTCTCAAAGTAAAGATTGAGAGTGAAGAGAGACTCTGTGTATGTATCTGTATATGTGTGTGTAAATGGTCTAATAGACTTTGGATGGGGTGGAATGATGATGGATAGTGGAGGGGAAGAGTATAATCCTGCTACAATATGAGTTTACTGGTGACTGATGGATTTCAAAGTCATAATGGCAGGGTAAGCTTCATCATTCTAGATTTTGGAGGTCTGCAGTGACCTTCTCTGAGCTGGTTGTCTAAGAGTCCTTTTATTATCAGTGGAAAGAAATAACCTCTTTTAGGGTGTGAATTATCCAGTCATCCCAGGATGAGATGAATCCTATCACAGAAGAGTCTTATTCCTCTCCACTGGGTAAAAATCTTATCTATATCACTAACTCAAATACATTTCAATACCCTACACAGGTCTTTCCTTGCAGTGAGCTGAGTCCCATTTGAAAGGTGTACCATTAATACATATTCTGTTTTACTAAGGGTACAAAAATATTCAGATTTTTCATTGTAATTGTTCCATGCTGACTATGTAAAAAGGAAATACTGTATTCCCCTCCCCTGAGACATTCTCCCTGACTTCTCTCACGCCTTTCTTTTAGCATGGGGGGCACATTAGGGATTCCGTTCTTGATGCTCAGCTTAATGTAAAGGAGAACTAAGATAGCAGAACTAGTGAAGACACCTAGCATAGTATTATATGATTCCCTTGGCATTTAATAGCATTCCAGGAGATATTACATATACCCATTTGTCTGACTCCTGCAGCTGCCAAAACCAGTGATGCGAGACTCATAAGCTCCTGGGTTCAGGAGGACTGCTTTTTTCTCAGTGAAAACTTTTATTAAAAAAATACACGAATACTATGATAGTTAAAGTTATCTAGGAGGTCTCCATAACTCGGTACATTTGACTGATAACTTGCTTTGGACATCACCAGAAATTGACTGAGGTTCAGAAATGCCACTTTCTTTCCCCAAAGAGTCTGAATGGGAACTGTCTCCTGGGAACACCATCTGACCTCCAGAGAAGATCTTTGGGGGCATCTGTTGCAGCTCCTACTTGACAGGGCTGCTGAACATCTAGGAGCTTTGAACAAATACTGAAGGTCAGTGACAAAATAAAAAAGGAGTAGGGGTATTGGCTACTCCCCCCCCTCCAACAGTAGGATAGACAAGGATGTGAACCAGACACTATTTTATACCTTATTATTTCTGCTACAAATTCGTACACCCAGTCTTTCAGAGAAAAACGCATCTTAGTTACAAAATTAGTGAAAGCCAAAGTTCTACATTTGCTTGTGACAGAGTTCTGCGTGTAAATCATTCTGGTTTACACGCTTGCTTGCTTTTAATGCCTCACTTCAGCGTTGTTACTTTTTGTGTTGGGTAAAATGCATTTGGAAGGTACACTGGATTTTCCTCAGTGTAACACAAGTTGTTTGCAACTGTGGAAAGAAATTGAATGTTGCTTCCCACATGACTCCTTGAAGTCAGTGTTATCATTTGTCATAGCCCATATTGAGTAGCTGGAACATTCATGTCCCCCTCTCCTAGATTAATATTAATTCATATCATACAGCATTGAATGGATGCAGTGTTTGTAGATTCTTGCTTATCCCTGTCCTCATGTGTCATATTGGACTCTGCCACAAACCTTCAGGCTGGCAAATCATTGAAATGCATGCCTCAGTTTCCCTAAATGCAAAGTAGAATCCATGAAACCTGCCTACCACGGGCAGTGTTGTGGTGGTTGCGTGTAAGTAAGGAAATTTTTATCCCTAGAGACATATTTGGAAATATTTTTTCAGATGTTAAGAAGGTTACTTTTTGGAGAAACCACTCTCTGAGGAGAGTCAGTGATGGCCTGTGCTGCAGGAACTGTGAAGTGGGAGTATGGGAAAAAGTATTATAAGAGTGGGGCTCTGCACTGGGAATTCAGAACTGTATCTCAGCCTGAGGTGATATAAAAAAACATGAACAGTCAAAAGCGTCTAGTTTCGGAAGTGCTAACATGAAATTTTTTTCACATTCATAAGGTCAAAATAAAATGCTTTGTGTAAAAATTGTGAAAACATCCTATTTTATTTGAGATGTTTTATGCAAAAGCATGGAAAGAATGAAACTGTTTCATTTGTAGCATTCAGTACATCATTCAGGGCAGGTAAGGGAAGGGAATGCACAGTCAGGAGTCTTGGCAAATTTTTTTGATTTAATATAAATGGAAATGAAACAGAAAACTAAACAATTTGAAAAATCAGAGAACAAAGTCTAAATGATATCCAGTTCTGGTTTCAATCGTATGGCAAAATTTCAAAGACTTTTTCAGTAAAATAGGCACATTTTCACTCTTGTTTTCTTTTTTTTTTTTAATTTGAATTTTGCCTTTTTGATTTTTGATCCTAGTAAAAACTGCACTTTCCCCCAGTTTTCAAACTAGTTGTTAGCATTGATAGCCAAGTTTGGGGGGTTTTGGTTTGTGCTTTTTCTCTGAGATAGGTCACAGTTAAACACAGTGTTTGGATTTACGGAGAGGGTGCCATGTGTGGAAGAATTGCAGAGGAATTCGGTATTGCTAGTGAACCAAGCAGTGCTTCTTGAGCTGACTGCCCCTATCCCAGATCCTTCCCTTCATCCCATGCTTTTGTGACTGTGCTGATAACTCAGTTTGACTATGAGCTCTCACTGAACTTACACCTTGGCTCTCTGCTGACTTCCCATGGACAAGATCATGTTCAACCCTATTCGCCTCCTTGCCCTTCCCTCCTTGAATTATGTAATCCACTTACTATCAGGAAAATTCAGCCAGCTGCAGTCTCCCATCTGTATGTCCCTGCTTTCTGTAAAGGGTCACCCTGAACTTCGGTTAAGTGTAACCTTGATGGTCTGGAGTCATCCCTTGATAAGAGTGGGATGGCTTATCTGCCTTGGGGTTGGCAAGAGTAATCTCAAAATCAGCCCCACATGTTGATATATAGCTGTCCATTTTTACCTCTGTGATTATGCTTTTCAGTGCATATGTAGGCTATGAATACTTCTAATTCCAGTACAAGTGGCTTTGAGCTGATATTTTCACTCTCTGGTGGTAACTGGAAATAGTGGAACAAATTCTTTTCTACTCTTATGGTGATATAAATGTGGAGCAGCTGCCCTGACTACAGAATTACTTGTCCTAGATAACACTGGAGCCTGCACTTGTATCAGTTTGTACTGATGTGACCTGCTCCTGTGGTATGCACTACGCTCTGCTCACCAGAGAGTCAACATCTCAGCTTTGATAACTGTCTCTTGCGTGTGTGTGTGTTGCTGAATGCTCCAAATGGATAAGACCTTGACATTTTTTTGTCATTTAGAAGACACAGAAAATCTAAAAATGCTTTAATTAGCTTAAAACACTTTCTGTTTTGCGATATTCCACTTACACATGCATGCCCCACAGAGACACAAAGCTCTTTTCAAGCCAGCTATTATACTTGAGCTCTGCTATTGAATTTTGCTTTCCATGATGGCTTTTTCTTCCCTTCAGCCATCCCCTATCTACAGTGAGCGTATTAGCCTTATACTTACAATGCTGAATATATCCCTCTTTACGTTGTAAGTCAAAGCGGTACGAGTAGCAAAGTGGCTACACTCTCACTCTTCAGATGTCCTTCAGTAATATATTGTGCTTGTGTTCCTCCCATGCTGCTCAGTGCATTTGCAATAGACTGAAACAAAATACCACGAAGCCTGTAACAGCATGCTCCTCGAGAGATCTTGAAACTCAGTGATAAAATTTGTGTGTGGGAAGATTTAATTCATCTGTTTAGTTTCTCCTAAAAGCAACTGAGAACACTATTAGCCACTATTTAAAATGTCAGCATTTCCCATAACTACCACACAATAGTGCCTTGCATTGCTACAGTTTTCCTTTGTATTCAATAAAGCACGTTAGTTGAGGAAAAATGGTACTATTTGGCATATGTTGACTTTTGAACACTTCTTACCTTATCTGTCCTGAGACATAGCTGTTTGCCAGCTGATCATCACTGCCTAACAGTGCTGGTCTTCACATTGCTTTAGACAGATTTGTACTTCTGTACCATGTCATGGGAAGTGTTTTTCGTATCACACCCTTGTCAGAGCATATGGCTTTGACCCTGAACCTGTTAAACTGGAGATGCTATGTTGAGTCAACAGTTTTCAAAGTTGTAATCAGGGTAACCAAACCTGACAAAGTTTTCAGTGACAAAGGTTTCTAGCAGTGTCATTTACATCCGGGATGAGGGTTTGTTCTTTCTGAATCAGTCTTTTATGAATACTAGGAATTCTCTAGCTAGTAGTAGACACATTGCTAGCAGTGGGCACATCCTATTGCTTCATGAAGCATTCTTAACCATACGTTATTTCTATGTGTACTGAAAGGCCCTGCTTTTACATCAGATTTGCATTAAAAGTAATCTGTCCTTTTATAGCCCTAGCATGTTGAAACGGGAAAGTTTCAGCAAAGGTGTTGCACTGCATGGAAGACATGTTCGCTTATGAAACTCCACTCTGAAATGACTTAACAATGAGGCTTGATTAAGTTCAGAAATTGGCATAAAACCACTAGTTTGCCCTTCTGGAAGACCTTAGAAAGCAGAGGATAAAAATCTGAGATTAAATATTCTGGAAGAGCTTCAGTTGCTTGGGTGGGGCACAGAGATGAATCCTTTATGAAGTTCACTCAGGGCCAAACAAATGGATCAACTTTTCCATTCTACATCTCAGCTGAAAAGATTGCAATGTGCTCCCTCAAGCAGCTGTTTGTTACTTAATCATATAGAAACTGTCTCACCACTCTGAGAGCATCTGGAAGCAATGATGGTGTGACTGTTCAACCTAGTTCAGACTGGATCTGAACAGAAATGATCCATAAACAAGACAGAGCATCTAAGAACTTGGTCAGTTATTAACGAACCTACCTGATACTTCACACACATGTGAGAAACAAACTGTGGACAGTTCTGTGTATTTGTTGATACTTCGTTCTTCCGGTTTTTGTTATGACAAAGAACTTCGGAATGAAATAGGAGTTTTATGCCAGACGCACAAAAATACATATGTCCCTAGATGCCACTAATTTCAGCTTAACTCAAGTGGATTTGTGGACCGAAGACTTGACGTCTTACATATTTACAGCTTCCAGATGTTTTTGTCTTATAAGAAATCATGGTCTGGTATATATTGTCTCGTAGCAACCTCATGGGGCCTCAGTGCAGAATGACAAAGGTGTTTAGGCACTTGTATCTGCAGGAGAGCACCTACTAGGATCTATAAAATATCTTTGCACACACTGACTTTTGGTAGATTTTGAATTCTTAAGGTTTACATACGCTTTGGTAAATCCCACTAGCTATATCGCTTGCTTATTTATGTGCCTTCAGGAATCTGGCCCAAGGATTACTGGTGTAGCGAGGGTCATAAATCTTTTCGTACAGATATTTCCACACATGTAAATATAATAGTAAATACCACTGAGTCTGCCACTTTGTTCCAAGCAAATGTCAGACCCTGTTCAGCCTTGTGAGTTGGGTCATCGTTTACACCAGTACAAAGCAGGCCAGCTTTTATTCATTCATAGCTATGATTTGGCTACTTAAAGACACTAACAAAGAAAAACAGCTCAAAATTCAGTTTAGTCAGTCAGTCAAGATGTTTTTATGGTTGTTTTAGTTTTGTTGAAGTGCAAAAAAGCTGGAGCGTTATCTCCTCTAATCACGTGAGTACAAAGTAGGTGAAAAATGCTACTTGGACAGGTGGCTGAGTATTTTGATACAATGGTGTCTGTCACTCACTGCACAGGTACAGTACCACTGGACAACCAGTCAGCAGGCCAGCTCGGAAGGAGATAGTGAGGGCATAATAATTCTCTTTGACTAGAAGTGGAGCCACCAGTCAAAAGAGTTTCCTAAGCAGAGTAACCACTCCTTTAAAACCTTCTAGTGGAGCTGTTGGAACAATGGTCCTGGGCAAACTTACCCCATGGTTTCATCCACTGTACTCTTTTTCTAAATTTCCTGGCTGTGGAGGATCAGTTTTGTGAAGGAAACATCCAGCCAGGCTCTGTTTATTCTTTTCCTCTGTAACTTCAATGCTGTTAGCAACTATGGCAAACATTTCCTCTCCTGGCTTTTCCTTGCTGTCAAATACTTGCAGAATTACAATTTTGTATGTATTAAATTACTTTCACTAGTGTTTATGCAGCATTGCATATCATTCGGTAAAGTCTCATTCCCGTATTCTTAACCACTGTGTATTACTTTATTCTGTGTTACTATTACCTAAGTATTATTGCCTGTTTTTTGCTTTTTTTTCCAGTCAACAAAGTTTTATCCTAAGTTTCAAAGTTGTGCTGAGCCTGCCGGGTCTACAGCTCAGTAAACCAATGTAACTGTCCCCATTGCCATGAGGCCTGCAACACACTGCACTTTTAGAGTTATTTCATCAGTATGGAGGATCCTTGTGCACGCGTGCGTGTGTTTGTGTGTGTGTGCTCTGTGTTTCTGTCACCCAGTAGTCCTGTCCTATGGCTAGGTAGGGCTAGGCTTAAAATGAAATGAATAGATTTTATTTTTTCTGTATCATCTGTTTTATTTATTTTTTAAATGAAAATAAACTTGATTAAATGTTATCTCATTTAAGATTCAGCTTCTGCCATCAGAAGCTCAAGCAGAATACCCAGTAAGACTAATCAGAGCTGTGTGCATGTACTTTGGGAGCAGAAGCCCCATTTTCTCCTTTTGTTCTCTCTCACTGTCTGGTAGCTGGTCTTCATTTGGTAACTTCTAAAAATTTAATAAAGGTACAGGTGACTTATCTTTCAGATCATCTGTGAAAAAGTAGTATGCCCTAGGAACATCCAAGTTCATTCATCCAGCTACACTATTTTTATATTCTTTTGTACAGAGCTTCTCAATCTAGTGTTAGATCAACCAGTAATTCTTTGGTCAAAATCTATGGGTAAATTTTATATGCTTTTTGCAAGTCTTTCCAATTATTCTATGCATTTTCTCTGCTGAAATGTCGAGTTTAAAATAAGCCTGCTGGCTTCATTTCCTTCTCTCTGCCTTGGAAATTTGGCTCAGAAAAGCAGCATCCGTCAATAGATTGAGCTGGAGGTGAAGTGCCAAGAACTTTCAAAGTCTGCTCTTGGCACAGCCAAGTGCTTGTGGTGTGCAGTCATGAGCAGGGCTCTTCTCCACGCTGAACTTTGAAGGAGCCTCAGGCTGGGCTGGAAATTTGCAGATATGGTTTTGTCCTTTTACTTAATTGCATCCATGTTTTGAAGCCTGTAGTGGATATTGGCTTGACTGGCAGCAATAATCAAAGAGTGAAAACTTCTCATTTGTGTCTGCATCTACAAAGCTGCACCTGCAAAAGCAACTACACAGCGGTTTATTGCGTTTTCCAGCACCACGTGAAAGAAACAAAGCCACTTTGAAAAATAAACTTTAAAGGGTGTTTCTGTTACGTAAATTGCGGGTACAAAGAAACGTCTTTTTAATGGAGATATTGTGAAGATTAAGTAATTAAATATTTAAAGATCTTTGAAGGCATCTGTAATTATGTTCAGTGAGTGCAGCTTAAATATTTTTCTTAATACAAAGAGGAAGCAGAAACTCAAAATTGTGTGTTACCTTCTTACAAAGCCACTTTCACTGCTCCCACTGCATTTTGGAGATAATGCATTGCTAGTTTTTCCCAGGAAGAATCCTTGTTTTCTTTCTATTATTTATGACCTATGAAGAATAATTGATGTTAAATATCTCTGTTAGCTCCTGTTTATTACAGTTACCAATTTGGCAGTGTTTAATAAAACATATTTTACTTTAGCGAATAGCATATTGCTATAATTTTTTTTCACTCCCTTGAGCTGTGCATTTTTCTTAGCCATTGCTTCATGGTTAAGCTACATTGTTTACCTGAACTTTCTAGAGCAATGATTATCAACACATGCATGGGTCAGACGGCGTTGGCGTGCTATCCAGAGGTATATTTGCAATTGCAATCTCTTCACCATCCAGATATCTTAAGCCTTACATTTTTTACTTTTCTGTCTCATTCTTGCAACTTTTAATCTTTTCTTTCTTCCTGTCTCAAAGCAGACTGGAAACATGAATTTTTTGCCTTGGTCCCTCAGACCAACTTATTAACATGTGCCCTGCAGTGTTCCTTTTCCTTGTCCCTTCTACACAAGTTGCATTAACAGTTCAGTACAAACAATTCAGCTATGAGATTATCTTGTGATTCTTTGTAGCACATAGCTAAGCATAACTTTTTTAACGTTTCTCATCATCCAGGCAATACACACAAAAAGCCTCAGGGTTTTTTCTTTACTATAGCGTCACTTGCTTTTTCTTTCTTTTTACGTTTTCTGATAGAAATTGCACACTATACTCTTCTGCTAGGTCTTTGCTTTCAATTCCACATTCTAGCTGTTTGTCTTCTACATTCATTCAATAAAAGCTGTTAACTCTGGGTCTTCTTTCCCCATCCCTCCACAAAAAATCAGAACATTCATTTTTTCAGGAATTCAAATGCACATCTATAAGAGGCTGTGGTACATCCTACTTAAATGACATCCTATTCACTTCTTAGAAAAGGCTACATGTGAAATTTTAATATTCATGGAATTAGAAGAACCTGCTCCAGGAAACAATGTTCTTTCATTTTGTCAGTTATTATTTGCTTAGTGGTCTGACATCTTGCTTCAGTTCTTGGAAGACTTACTGGAACTGTAATAGGGTTTACAAGTTTGCCAAATTTAAGTCTTCCTATTGCACTGAAGAGAACAGAGGAGGTAAGATACGCTTCTTCAGGGATGTTCAGCAAAACTTTCATAGGCACCTTTAAAAAAGTCATCATCTCATGACCACTGATCAAACACACTGCCATAGAGAATCATAGAATCATGGAACCGTTCAGGTTGGAAAAGACCTTTAATATCATCAACTCCAACTGTTAACACTGACAAATCTATCACTAAACCCTAAGCACTACACCTACACGTCTTTTAAGTACCTCCAGGGATGGTAACTCGACCACTTCCCTGGGCAGCCTGTTCCAACACTTGACAACCCTTTTGGTGAAGAAATTTTTCCTAATATCCAATCTAAACCTCCCTTGGTGAAACTTGACCTGTTTCCTCTCATTCTATCGCTTGTTACTTGGGAGAAGAGACTGACCCTCACCTCTCTACAACCTCCTTTAAGGCAGTTCTAGAGATCAATAGGGTCTCCCCTCAGCCTCCTTTTCTCCAGACTAAACAACCCCAGTTCTCTCAGCCACTCCTCATAAGACTTGTGCTCTAGACCCATCACCAGCTCTGTTGCCCTTCTCTGGACACGCTCTGGCACCTCGATGTCTTTCATGTAGTGAGGAGCCCAAAACTGAACATGGTATTTGAGGTGTGGCCTCACCAGTACAGTGGGACGATCCCTTCCCTAGTCCTGTTGGCCATACGGTTTCTGACACAAGGCAGGATGCTGTTGGCCTTCTTGGCCACCTGGGCACACTGCTGGCTGATATTCAGCTGACTGTCAACCAACACCCCCAGGTCCTTTTCCACCAGGCAGCTTTCCAGTCACTCTTCCCCAAGTCTGTAGAGTTTCATGGGGTTGTTGTGACTCAAGTGCAGGACCCAGCACTGAGCCATGTTGAATCTCATACGGTTGGGCTCGGCCCATCTCTCCAGCCTGTCCAGATCCCTCTGCAGAGCCTCCCTACCATCAGCAGATCAACACTCCCGCGCAACTGGGTGTCATCTGCAAACTGACTGAGGCTGCACTTGATCCCCTTGCCCAGACCATTGATAAAGATCTTAAACTGAACTGGCCCCAGTACTGAGCCCTGGGGAACACCACTTGTGATTAGCCACCAGCTGGACTGAACTCCGTTCACCACAAGTCTCTGGGCCTGGCCATCCAGACAGATTTTTACTCAGCAAAGAGTTCATGCATCCAAGCCATGAACAGCCAATTTCTCCAGGAGAATGCTGTGGGAAATGGTGTCAAAAGCTTTACTAAAGTCTAGGTAGACACATCCACAGCCTTGCCCTCATCCACTCAGTGGGTCACCTTGTCATAGAAGGAGATCAGGTTTGTCAAGCAGGATCTGCCTTTCATAAACCCGCTGACTGGGCCTGATCACCTGGCTGTCCTGTACATGCCACGTGATGACTGTCCAGTGACTTATTTGCGATTCTTAATGGTTTGATATCCACACCACTGAATCAAAACTGGCAATAATAGGACAACTGCAGGTGGAGAAACCAAAGATGAAATTTTCCTATAAATTGATCTACTGTTGCAAATCTTTTTCTCTTAATCAGTGCTAACAGACATCAATAAGGCAGGATATGGAAACTTAATCCACTTACTGTCTGATATATTCTGTGGCAAAACAAGATGAATAGTACATTTTTTCTTGGATCTTAAAGTACTGAGAAAGTACATTTGTATCACATGACAAGAACAGCAGGGTAATGAGAAATACAGAGATGGGAACAAATGAGGTGGAGTGTTTTAGGCATCCTACTATTGTGGGAAGAAGCAGCAGAAAGGGATTCTTGGAAAAAAAAAAAAACCACCCTCCTGTTACTTGCCAGTGCTTGCTTTTAGGTGGAGCTGTTGCTCAAGGAAGGCTTGTTATTCAGTATAATGTGGATAGGAAAACATCTTGCTTTGTCTCATTGGTTTGATTAGCTTTTAAACCTTGAATTCAGTTCTCAGTATTCTTGGTAGAATGATAGGCTATTAGGGGAAAAAAAGCTTGCTTTTAACATGTCTTATAATTGTTAAAGTTTCCTCTTTAATGCACTGTGGTGTTAATTTGGCACTTTAGACATTTTACTTGTGGTCTATGTTAGGTTATTTGGCCGGAGTATGTCGATATGTTATCTGAGTGTGCTCAATGCTAGTTTATTTGCCAGTAACAGAGTGTTAATGATGTTATTGTAAAACTCCTTTTCGTATTAATTTGGCCAAACTTTCTTCACAAATCTCACAGGAACAGTGGAGGTCTCTGGCTGTTCTTATGGTGTTTGTGGGAAGCTCTGCTCAGAAGAGTTGTTCTGGAGGAAGATGGTTGTGTGTGGTGTGTGTGACTGTAGTCTTAGAAAGAAAATGTTATTGGATGGGTTGGTTTGACAGGTTTTCCGAAAGGCAGCCATGCTGGTGTCACTCAGTCTTCTCTAAGGTTTATCAGGTTCTCAAAGCAGATGTTGAGTTTGCAAGATAGGGTTTCAGAAGGCATGTGAAACAACATTGCACAGGAGCTTTCATTCCTCTTGGATCAAATATACTTACTCTTAGAGCAGGCTGATTAAACTCTTACAAACTCAGAGAGGCAAAACATCTTCCCTCCTCCATGAGTGGACTTGCCTGCCTTAGATCAAAAGCACCCCTTTTCCATGACATGCATGGGTGCCATGCAGATACCTCTCTTCCAAATTTTCCTAAAGCTAAACTCCACTTTAGGAGGCAGAAAGATGAGGTTGTAATCCCTCTCCACCATTAAAAGGGATGCAGGTAGAATGGGAAGAAGGAATAACAGTAGTCCTTTTCTCTCGCAGCCTTGCAGGAGCTTCCCAGCACCCAGCCCCATTCCTGAGAGGTTTCATGCTTGCCAAATGATCCGGTGCTTTAGCATGGCATTATTGTCTGAACTTTGCTCTTTACTTGAGGATGAGAAATGAATAATCTAAATGGGAAGAAATTTTACTAGCAAGAACAAGAAATAAGGGTGTAGTCTCTGTTTTGCTGGTGCCGTTGATTTCAAGGTCTACCAGTTAGAGGAGAATATGCAGAAAAATGTATATTGCTTTCCAAATGATTGCTGAAGGTCTAAGAAGGAGGGAGAAGGATCTGCTTCTCATTAGAGCTGTTTGAAAATGGCAAAAATCTTCCTTTACTAACTCATGAGCATTAGTCATCTATTTAAATATGAAATTGTTTTCCTCAGTCAAGTTTCCTATTTGAATTGAGTAGTTTTGGATGTGGCCAGTATAGAGGGATGGGAACAGGTTCAATAGTCCATAAAGTCATCTTTGAAGCAAACTCAGACTTATATCCAGTCAGTTTTCAGCAAGAATTATTATGTTACCAATTCTCTTTCTCATTCTCATGTGTTACACTGCCATAGTTTTGTTTCAAATAGGGAGGTGTCACCGTATCACATGATTTTTTTTTTTTCCTGATACTGTCTTCCCAAGTTCACTTTACCTAGTGCGACTTCTCGGGAAGGTGGGATGGTAGAATCTGGCTGTGGTTTTTCCAGCCCAGCTCAAAGAAAGTGGCAAAGGAAGTTTAATTGGGAAGCAAATATTCTTTGGCTGCATAAGTTAAGGCATCTGTTTAAAAAGGGAACGATTGTTCCTGGGACTAAGCACTCTGAAATCCTGTTAAAGCTAGTAGGTTATAGAGGGTCACGGTAGCACTGGGCATGACCATATCAGTACTTTGTGAGGTTTAATTGCCTCTGGTAAGTATAGAGTGTGCCTGGGTTTGACAAGGTCTTCTATACAGCAATTTTTATGTGTTAAATTCCTAATGAATGTCTTCTATTTACATAAGAGAATAAAATAATTTGCTTAATGTTGAATGTACTTATCATATCCATTCTTTGACAGGTTCTTCTACTCTGGTATTTTTCACAGTTCAGCTTCAGTCATCAGCCCGCACCATAGGACTGTTATTGACCACTCCAGTTTGCTGCATCACTTGCACCATGGCACTTTTCAACATCCAGAAGAACTGAATACTTCTGCTATAAAGAATGTGGACATAAAGACCAGCCTTCATGTTTGTGTCCCTGAATTACTTCCACTTGAGGAAAAAGCTGTGTACTATCGGTTAAGGTCCCGAAACATAATTTAAAAGCATCAGCAGCAGGAAAAAACCATCCTGAAGTGGGGGGAAGACATACTTCTTGAACATTATTCATTTGAATCATGGAGCTATATGGAAGCAGATATTGATACAATGCAGTTGATGTGTGACAGAGTACCAAATGGACATTCTTCAAAAAGTCAGCTCCATCTTCCCTAAGTCATCACTATTCTCTTAGTAGGCCATATTTTTCAGGGAATCACTCAGCATGAGTATGAGCTTTCCCCATCCTAAATTCCTTTAAGCTGCATATTTCTTCTGGACTGAAAACTGGAGAGAGTGTAGCCCATGAGTTGCTGTGAAGGCATCGAAGCAACATTCCTCACTTTTAGGGGACTGGTGTGGTGGCATGCAGGAATCTAATGTTCCATGCAATTTATGATTTTCCACTTTATTGAAGAAATAATTCTGTCTGTTTGTAGGTTTATGAACTTGCAGTTTTGAATGCACAGTACTGCAAATCACAAATCATTTTATCTATTGGCTGTTCTGTTTTAAATGAAGAAATATTATGTATTGTTAGCATCCTGATCTCTAAGAGTTTGTGAAAAAAAATAATGATTTTTGAGGTAAAATGTAATTTTAAAATGTTGAACATGTATTATTAAAACTTTTTTTTTTTTTTAAATAAAGATATCATTTTTGTGGATTACTTCTTTTCTGACAGACATCAGAGAGGGAACTGCTGTGATGTTTCTCTTGAAAGAGGAATACCTTTAATCACAAGCCCAAGGAAATGCACTGTAGATGGATGGATGCTTTGAGCTTGTTTGCACAATATCTAACTTCTTCCAAGAGAAAAGTCCTATCTGGAATATAGGAGATTCTGTATATAACTATTACGCACATGTCTACATGCTCACACTAGCAGGAAAACTGGTCTGCTGTTATCTTTGTGTCCACAGGGTAACTTGGAAGCTTTCATCCTTTGTTCCTGGTGTTGCAGTGGCTGGAGCAGGAGCCTGTAAGCCCTAGGTTCAGTTCTCAGATCCCCTGCTGACTTATTTTGAGACCTCAGCAGGGCATGTAACTGCTATGTGCTATTTTCCAGTCTGCCATAAGAGGTATCTATCTTATTAACACACTGTGGGATTTCATCCAGTTGTGTTTGTGCACTGCTTTGAGCTTTTTCTGCTGAAGGTGGTAGTACTATTTCTTCCAATTCCCAATTCACCTGTAGGAGCTTCTTGAGATCACAATTACTTCCCTAAAATGGCTATTTATCTCCTGATTGAGATTTAGTGATTCATTTACTGATAGCCAGAGGTTTTTGCAAGCAAGTTGTCTTAATAACCTAGAGGTCTAGAAGAATTGTTTTTACATCTTTGTCAGCCAACGGTAGATTATGCGTACTCCATATATTTCTGTTCATGTTTTCATAGGGGAATTCAAAGCTTAGAAATGAAACTTGATTTATTTTCACTCTGATTTGAGAGAAATACAATGTCACAAGCTGCTACACTTGGTAAGGTAGGCTGTTCTCTTTTCCCTAGAGAAAGTGAGCTGTTTGGTTTCGCCTTGTGCCATAGCAACTGTTTTCTTTATTGCAATGAAGGAGGGATAGAATTTAGAAACTACCCAATGTAAAAAGCTGTGATAAAATAGGGGTACCATTATTTCTGTCCATTTTAACAGCAGGAGGGTCAGCGCTGTAACATCTGTATAAGAGCTAGGCTTTGGGGCTGGTTCATCAGACTATTTTTTTAAAATGTATGTTATTAACCTTCCTTTCTGCCCCGCAAAATGAATATATACATAATGACAAAATACAGAAGTTAATTATCTGTGTTTTAACTTGTGTAATAACTTTCATATAGACCCTAAAATGGTCTACTTTGAATTTGTAGCAAGGCAATTAGTCAAAGACAGTCATACCCCTAATGATAAAGATGACTTCGGTCTTTATTAGTTTCTATCCCCATGCTGAATATATGGAAATCCTTATAGCTTTAGAGCAGAGGCAGTGAAATGAGACTTTTCTCCCTGTAGTTGTTGTCCTGAGGGTTGGTGAATCCTTGTGGACCCTTGGAAAATCAGCAGGTATTAGAGATGGGAACATGAGATGATAAATTGCTTTGCTTCTTACAGGGATGTTCCATTAGTCCTTCCCAAGGAAGATCGTATGTGCAAAGGGACTTTGCCTTTAGGTACAACATCCCGAAGATGATAAATCGTAATCTGTAGGAAAAAGACATTTGCTACTGAGTATTAATGTGGAAATAATTAATGTGACTAATCTAGCCAGTCTTAAATGTACTCTTTAGAACAGTAGGATACCTCAGACAACCCTGTCCACCTATTAGGTAGTCTCAGTCCTTAAGCCTCAATGGGCCTTTGCAATAGAGAATGCAGATTCCTAATATCTGTTTTCTCCCATAGGAAGGGACTGGAGGGCAACAATCGCTGTTGTTTTTATTGCACTCAAAATCTTGTTTATAGGCCAAGACTAAGCACATGTTATGCGTAAGTAAAGTCATTGTTACTATAACTGAAATCTAGACTCTAATCACTATTAGGCTAGATTTAACTTTCAGGGAAAAAATCAGTTACAATAATTTTTATATTGCTCGTACTTTGCAGTTTCTACCCCTTTTCCTGGTGTTGTGCTCACTCTTTCACTACTTCTCTGGGTCCTGAGGTTGGTAGTTTCATTCTGGTAGTGGTGCTGAGAAGTGCAGGATCTTATGACAAATCATCAGCACCTGGAACTGTCTGCTGGGAGGAGTATGATGTTTGTGCTGATGATTTCTTCTTTTGCCCTCTAGGATCCACTTGGGCTGTTTCTGTGTTTTCTAACACACTTTTATGCCTTTGCTTATTCTTTATTGGGCTGCACTCCAGGTTACATCCAAATATTCTATATTCGGTGCCTTTTTTGTATGTTAAACATTATTTCTTTATTCTCTTTGTTACCTCTAAAAGCAGGTTTGTCCAGCTTCAAGTCTGCATTTTATTTAATTGACCATGGGTGAGTTTTTTATAGTGATGAAGTCTCCAGTGCCAGCCTATGCCCTATCTCTTATCATCCCCTGCCTGTAATCCCCTATGCCATGTCCTGTGTCTCACTTTCTGAAAGTCTCTGCTATTGTGCCAGGCTCGTATTTCTCTATACCACATCATTGTATTAGAATCATAAATATCTTACTCTATATGAACTATTTGCTTATTATTTTTGTCTACAGAAACCTGTAGTTGTACCACATGAAGACAAACATAAGTAAACCAAATTAGCCAGCAGGCAAGTCAAGAAAAGTTCAGAGCAAGCAACAAGGCTCTGTCCTGAGGCCTTGAAAACACAAAGCTAAAGGTCTATTGCTAACAATAGTAATACCATATTATCACAGGGCTAGATAGTTATGGGTGAATTAAAACTCTGAGAGCTTGGGATAAATCTGTCCTATCCTTTCTTTAGAGAACAGGAGCTAGGATTTTTGTAGCATAAGCCATTCCACAGAGAAATATTTTCAGGAAGAATGGCACTTAATCTGTTATCTGTCTGCATTTGTCAACTCCCTTCCCTCTTCCCCCAGCCACATTTCCTTCCCATTGACCAATTTTTTACAGATATGCCATAAGTGTTGACCTGTCAAAAATGCCTGCAAACTCTGTGAAATTTGGTGGCTGAGTAGAAACAAGAGACTGCGATTAATTTCTCTCCAACCCACCAGAAAAGTTCATCCTCCATATCATTCATCCTACTGCTATCCAGTTACCACAGCCAGTCAGCACGCTCATAGCTACAGCTTCTTTCCCTTCCAGCAGTTTGGGGGTATGACAGAGAGAGAGCATTGCTGGAGAGGAAAAAGTGGTAAAGATAGGTGATGACAGCTGGAGCTGTTGGTTGCTGGACACCTCTGTAGGAAACCAGGTCTTGATAGCTCTGTGCCCACAGCACTGGGAGCTCATGGGGAACTGCCGAGGGAGCAGCTCCGTTCAACTGCTGCGATGAGAAGTATCCCTCAGTATTAACCTCCACCTCCTAACCAAGCTGAGGATGCTTTTCATTCATCACTAGATGCTCTCCCACCTCTGCATGTTGGTTTTCTTTCCCATGTTTCCCATCTGTCTTTAGTTCTATTTCCAGGCTGGACCTATTATCAAGCCTGATGAAATCTGTCCTCTAATTTTCTTGGCCATCTAGAAGAGGGATGTATACACCTATTTTCAAAGTGTCCAGGGCACAATACATACTTTGGAAGCATAACAGGAGATCAGTGGTAGTGCTGCCATTATTCTTGGCAGCACTGGTGGGTGAGCATGGAGAGCACACAGTCAGCATTTTGAAGCCTGTTAAATAGTAATATTGCATGACACACGTATGATGATATTCACGAGAGCTCTAAACATCTAGAACGTGAACTTTGCGTTCTGTTTACTAATGTCCCTGTCTATTTTAAAGCCCATTTTTGGTCAGGGTTTTTCACAGGCACCCAAGCCTGTGGGCTGTTTCTTTATGTCTGCTGCATTTTGAACACTAAAGGAAAATTGAAGTTTATTAGTAAATTTATTCTGAGAGTTGGCATTAAAGGAAATGTTAGGACATTTTAAAAATATATATTTTACAGTGAGGGTAATTGACAGGTCAGCGATGCAGTTCCTTTTCCTGTGAGTGATTTCCCTTTGATTAGGTTAAGCTTTCCAAATAAAATGTTCTGTAAGATAACGAGACATGTCAAATTTCATGTTGTTTGGTTTTGTTAGAAATGGAACAGAAAATGGAAGGTGGGTTTAAATTTGTCAAAATTCAGTGATTAGCATATTTCTTGTTATTTCTCAGCAGGTCATTGCAAAGAACTCTGTTTCCATCAGGGCAACTGCCATTGAGTCTAAATTCTCTCAGTGCTAACAAAGAAACAAGTTCGTAGATATTCATAGATTTAACAAGTTACAAATGCTGTTTCTCCCCTCTCAGCCTTCTCACCCTCATTTATAAAAGCCTTTTCCTTTCGTGATTTGTGGCAAGTACTGCCCGTACAATGGGATTTTTGCCAACAATTCCAAAAGGAACATGATGGAGTCCATGGGAACTGATTATATAACCTCAATCACAGTTTCTCCTTCTGGCCCACTACTCTGTAAATCACAAATTCTAGTTAATAGATTTATAAAGCAGAAGGCCATGAGGGACCATTAGCTCATCTGGCCTGATGGCCCATATATCACGAGCAATTGCACTTTATGCAGTACCCTTTACCAAGCCCAGCAGTGTTTATGTTTGGATAAAGCATGTTTGCCAAAAAGGCATTCAGTCTTGGCTTCAGTACCTCAAGGCAGGAAGAATCAGCAACCTCCACAATAGTCTGTATCATTAGTTTCTTGGTTAATTACTTTCCTGGTTAAAAGGTATGGCTTATTTCTGGTTTGAAGTTGCCCAGTTACACCTTCCAGACATTGCTGCGTGTTATCCCTTTGTTAAATTAGAATCACCATGTATTTTGCTGAAGAAAAGGCAGGAGTTAGAGGAATAGCTATTTATATATAACAATCTCTTCGGGTGCCTCTTGGTGAGTCATTTCTTTGACTCAAGTTTTTCTACAGTCAGTGGTTGCTCTAGCAAACCTGGGTAATCTACCGGTAAGAGTTAGATTCATCCACCCATGGTTGCTTATTTGCCAGAAGAATATCCAACATGACATAAGACTTTCAGGTACTTTCAGTTGCACAGCTAGAAGTTAATTTACAGAAGAAAAATTCCAAATCTACAATCTATTTTACTCACGGGACTGGAATTATCTCAGAGACGATAATCTGTTTTCCTTTTCTGAGATCCCTGAACTCTGCACAGTTTAGTGTTAGACTAAACAGGTTCCTGTTTTACTTTTCCAAAGACAAGACAATGCACTTGCTGAGAATTGGATAATGACTTAGCACGTCCATGCAGACTGAGTTGGCTTCTGCTTCTCTTTGCTATCCTGCTTTAAATGTCACCATTCCCGTTCTTCGATTTCTGCTTTCTTTAGTGCCTTTGAGTCTATGACACCGGGCTCTGGGTATGCTTGTTTAGGAAATCTTTATTACATATATGGGATGTAGCACAAAACTATCACATAATTTTCTTCTCAGCTGGAGATACATTAAAATCAATGCAACTCAATGTGGGATTGAGCAATTCAGGTATTTCACGCAGGATCATTTTAGCCTTTTTAGTCCTTGGTCCTGCTGTTCATAAAATAAATGGCTTTCACATATAAAGTAGCTTAGACTTTCCTCAGAAGAAATGAATTAGTAATCATAATCTATTACAAATAAAGAAAAATTATTTATCTCCCAAAAAAGAGAAATCACAGATAGGAGGAAATGTAATGGTTAACATAGCAACAATTCTTGAAATAAGTGAAGTGAGCAAAAATAAATGTGGAAAGTAAAACCATTTTCACAGATTTAAAAGAGTAATAAGACAAAATTGCAGGAAAAAAGCAAATCAAATAGGAAATCAGGACTGATGGGAAGCATTACTTACTATGAGAGATGAACTGAACTATTCAGACATTCCTTTCAGCATCAAATGAATGAATAAGGACTTTTAAGAAAAAATTGCCTAATTTGTAATTTCCTATTTGATTTCAAATAAGTTTTGTATTATTTTGCTTTATTCTATATTAATGACTTGGATGCAAGACTGATGTCATTTATGAGATACTGGGATGATTGTGAATTCTTTAATGTGAAGACAGATTGCTGAATAGACTTGTTCTTGGAAACCAAAATTTATCCTGCTGATCTAATGATGATGTACTTCTGCCCAAGAATTGTATTTGTGTTGTTGGCAATGTTATACGCAAATACAGGAGCTGCCATGCTGAATCACTGCAGTGTCCTATGCAGTTCAGTCCTGTACATAAAAATCAAACAAATAACATTACAGAAAGATTTGTTTTAAACAAAAATTTTCTGCTTTGTTTTACTGAGCCACGATACAGATCTCAGCAGTGTCTTGTAGCAATGAGTTTCCCAGTCCAATTCTGCTCTCTCGTGGAAGTATCCACTTCCAGTTGCATTGACTGTACCTGTGATAGGTTGACATGAGTCACGAGAATCCCAACAATGGCTTTGTCCACAGCCAAGAGGATATAGTTTTAATGTCTGTTACGTTTCCGGAGGAACTTGGGAACTCTCAAAGACATAAGCCAACAACACTAGTATTACTGTGGGAGTTTTATGGCCCAGCGCTTACAGCTTTGCCGTTCAGAGCTGCATTAGTGGTAGAAAGGTTCTTAACCTGTGAAGTTGGAGTATTGGCTCCTCTCTGGGATATTGTCTTTCTGGAGTCAGACAGAGGGTTCTGACTATTCACAGCCTGCTAGCAGAAAGATGTAGATCTTTAGTCTGATTCCTTTTTTTTTGAGAAACAACAGATTTAGGGATTTTATATTGGCTAAAAAAGTTGACTCTGTTCTGGAGAAGCTGAGGTGTGATGTCATGATTGACTCAGCCAACCTCAGTGTATGCCGTTGCTGGGCTGGGGGGCTGCACAAACCTAAATTAAATTCCTGTCCCCTATCTTCTGTTGTCAGATGAACGTGGGTAGCCATGCAGGCAGGTCGTCTTATCCCCAGTCCAGCAGAAAGCTAACCAAGGAAGGGAGGAAGGAAGGTGCAGGGAAAGGGGAATGGGAAGAGGGAAGACATGTCCATGAGATCCACTTCTGTAGTCCTTGCTTCCACAAGTTGGCTCACCATCTCTCTCTCTCTCTCTCTCTCTCTCTCTCTCTCTGATGTATTATATGAACTGGACAGAGTGACCCAATCCCTCTTCTCCATCTCAGTCATTATCTTTCATATTTCTTCATGTATCTTCTTGTTTCTTTCCCCATAGAGATGTGCAGTTCAAATATTTTCATCCTCACCAGCCTTGCTGCCCTTCTTTGAATATTCCTTTCTCTAGTTCTGCTATGTTCCTCTCGAGACCAAGTGATCAGAGTTGTACACAGTGTTCCAGAGGAGAGTGTAACAGTGATTTATATAAGGGCACTGTAATACCTTTGGTAGAATTCAGGGTGTGTATTATCTGCATCCAAAGGACTGTCCCTCCTATCTTAGAGTCCCTGAGAATTTCTCAGGATTTAATGATGCTGTTGATACATTGCCCGCTTAAATGTGCTGTAGCCCACAGCTGAAAGACAGAATTTGTATGAGTATTCTCTCTTCCCTTCCTTCTACTTCCTTGTGGCTAATATGGCTACATGGTTGGAAAAAATCTCCTGCTTGATTCTCAAGTTCCCATGCCCGCCAGCTCCCAGGCTCATGCCTGTGCTGCCTTAGCCCTGCCACTTAACCCTGCTAATCACAAGATGGTACAGCTCTGATGAGCCCTGAATGATCCAGGGGCAAATTCCCTGCTCTGCTGATGGGTCCATGTGTCGTCATTGAATTTTATGGGGTCTTTATTCATTCTGAGTAACTTCAGACATCTGCAGCATAGATCAACATGTTCAGTGGGAACCCTTCTTATTGTCAGTATGGAGAAGGAGGCATTTTCGAGGTAAGAGCCATCCCCCTTTCAGGTACAGACTTCAGAATAAGAGTTGTGCCTCTGAAGTGCATCTCCTGGGCACATCCACACTTTAGATGTCTACATCTGGTTAGATGAATCCTGCCCTAACTCACAATCTCCATCTGAATTACTAGTGTTCTCTCTCCTCCTGTTAGAGTGCAAATCTTTTATTCCTGCCCAGCTCTGGTGTTAAGGTGCATTGAATTTCATTAGGCATATCAGACATAACAGAGCAACAAATAAGCAATCAAAGCTGACCTCGTAGATTTTGCTTCTACTTTCTGTTAATCTTTTCCTTCATGACATCAGAAAAAAGAGATAAATGGCCACTGTTCTCTCTCTTTGCATCTACTTTCTGAGTGATGCTTGCAGATTTCATTAACCTTCCCTTGTTGAATATTACATCTCACTTTCTGTTATTATAAAAGCAAACGATTAAAGTAGCGTCTGATATTTTGTATAAATAAATACATATATACATATATTTTGCTTTGCATTACTGTCATGAAAAGGGGGATATTTTATGTTATGTTGCTTTCTTAGGGCATTAATAGCATAGTTATTATCCTCATATGCCTGACACCTGAGGGTTTCACTGGCGATTTACATTCTTTTTTTCCCCAGGGGTAGGGAAGGCCGTTCCAAAGACCTGATGTTAGATGCATTCATCCATCACATTTGGCTGCAGAAGTAGCTGGCTATTTCTCTTCAGAGCTGTAGCTCTTCAAGGAGTCTTATGCCATTAGTTTTCATTTCAGAGCAGCATTGTGCCTGGAAAAAGGAGACAGGAATACCTGAAATTCATAGGAAGAAACACATGGATGTACAGGGTCTGAGCCTACAGTGCCATAGTGAGGTATTTTGCTGCCCAAGGACATTTCCTGATTTCAGCCTTTTCCTTTCCTTTCCCCAACTTTTCCAAGCTTTGCTCTGACTCCTCACCCCTTCATTTACAGGGGTTCTTTCTAGCATTGCAGTGGATCTGCATTCTCTTCTTTCTCATCAAGAATAGTGCAGCAAGACCCACAAAGATACGTTTGCCTTCAGTGGCATCCCCTCTCATATGACTTGATCAAATGCCTTGGGGCTAATTTTGGAAGCTGAGATCTGCCACTGCTCTTACAGGAATCATAGGTTAGAAGACCCCTATAGTCTTTTACATCAGGTTTGTAGGACTCTCATAGTTGGGACTAACAATAAATAACAGTCTCTAGAAAATGTTGTTGTTAATTTTTCTGGGCAAAGTTCAGAAATGCCTCTGACTGCTTCTGGGGGCAGCAGAACTTCAAAGGGGAGCTTTGACATGCCTCGTGCTTCTGTGTGTTGTTCTCCTCAGCTGTAGCATGGGGATGGCCGTCTGCTTCCACTCTAGGATGATGTGAGATTTAAAAAAAAATAGGTAAAAGTTCGATACCTGTTCCTTGAAATCAATGCTGTACTTCAAGGATTTAAACTTTATAACTTTTCTTGTCCACATCTTTATTTATATTGTTCTGAATACAATGCTGTCTGATCCATCCTGAGAGCAGCTGCTAAGAAAAATCTCTGTTCCCTGGGTAGGAAACATATAAAGCAAGAGAATGAAAAGCTACAAATAGCACTTGAAATCGGTACATCCACCCTGTCTAGCAAAGCACTGACCATCCATGCTGATGGGAGTTAGATGGCAAGAGGAAGATTAGAAGACATCTGCACCCTCATCGACTCCAGTGGGAGCTTACATAGAAATAGTGAGTATTTCTAGAAAAAAAACTGTCTCACAAAGGAGAGGTTTTGATTCATTGAATCACAAAGAACAAATTTAGGAATTCTTTTTGGCTGTGAGTACTTTTACACTGCTTGAGACTGGCAAGGAAGGTGATAAACAGGGAGAAATGATAAATGGGAGAGTCCTGGAGAGAGGCTGCTGGGATTTGTGTTTCATTTTTGTGGAGTTGCTTCCCTGGTGAGCTGTAAGGAATGGCAAGCAGCACAAGGAGGGCAAGATCGTCTCTTCTCCCATGCAGATGACATGAGTGAGTGTCTGTAGTTAGGAGGAGGAGGATTAGCTTCTGTAGGGCACCTCTGCTTCCTTCACACAGATGGGCTAGCAGCCGTGGGGAGTAAGGGTTGGGAGAGGGACCCCCACCTTTAGCCCTCTGTTTCTCTCCAGCATGCCAAGCAGAAGCAAGGATCAAGCATGGAGGGAAAAATAATTTATCTATAGATGCGAACAGATGCCTCTCACAAGGAAACAAATTGTTAGCTTCAAGACACAGTGTGTTCTTAGTTTTGCTTTCTGCTCAGGATATTCTATATCCCTAAATGAGCAGAGGATGCTGCCTTGCAAGGAGGTGGGAAGATTAACAAGAATGGAAGTGGTAGAAGGGAAGGTAAAGGTTAGAAATAGGGAATAATAGTAGCAGAAAAGATCCAGCTTGGAAAATGCAGTTTCATACATCTGGGGAAAAATAATCGGAGACTCAGCTGTTCTGCAGGAGAGAGATACTTAGAGAGCACTAGAAATGAAAAAAAACCCTAGAGATAGCAGTGGGAAACCAATTAGATGTGGGCTTGTATTGGCACTAAATAGTATGATTTTGGGGCTACACACAGAGGCAAAAACATTATCTTTCAGGGAGGTGATGATCCAGCTGTATATGTCACAGGTAGAACAGATCTCTGGCTCTGGAATATCAATACCAGACTGACATGGATGAATTGGAGGGAATTCAGAGGAAAGGGCTGGAGAGAATTTTTTTTTTTAATACGAGAAAGATTAAAAATGTATTTTATATGGCTTGGTGGTGATTTGAGTTGGAAAGAATAACATTCTACAAAAACCTGAAGGCAGTAAATAGCAAGGAGGAGAACATAAATTTAGGGTAGCAGAATAGGTATACGTATAAAGGGTAAAAAGGGTCAAAGGAACATAGGCAAGAAAAAAAAATCTTTGAGGACGACTGATATATATGATTGTGAAATGGCCCTAGGAGGGACATGGTGGATGTCCATGATGGGCACATTTCAGTATCATCAGGAGCATGCAGAGACACCCAGGGTAACTCAGGTGCCAGAGGAGGTCTGACCCAGCAGCACAGAGCTACAAGCAGATATCTCCAAGCAAGACATCTCTGTTAGTGGGCAACAGACGTGTTCTTTGGTCCATAATGGGGCTCTGCCCCAAACGTCTTCCAGGTGTGACTTGCTTACCCATTCAGTGTCTTCCGAAGAAAGCCTGGTTTGTAAGAGAACACAGACGACAAGGGTGTCCTCCTGCCAAAGCTACCTCTCTTCTCTTTGATCCTGGGTCACATTCAGATCCCTTTCTGAGTTGTGCCTGACATGATCCCTCTTCTGCTGCAATCTTTTCCTCTTTCCCTTGTGCTCTCTCTCCTGGTCATACTAAAGCCCGCAGAGGTCCACTGGTTTTCCTACCACATGGCTGGTCTCTTTCTGGAAGGAACAAGCAGAATAGCAGACCTGGTTGCTGCTGCAGTCTTTGCCCTGATGAGAGCTGTGCCACTTCCCCTCCAGCCTCCTCAAAACCAAATGTGAGTGCGAGGACTTGATTACACTGTTCAGGGCTCTGTTTTCCTTGCACTGATGCTTTGTCCTGTGATATTTCTGCTTTCCTTAGAAGCGCTGCAGGCACGTGTTTAGCACCACTGCACAAGTTTGCATCTCCTTGGCACCGGCTTTACCTCTGGGGTGGAGCTGGAGACCAGCATCCACAGACTGGTGGACCCAGGCTGGGCTGAGAGAGGGTCCTGGGTTATGGGGAGGGTGGGGGAAGGCCCTGGGATGCATCTGCACTTCAAGATTTCCAACCAGAGCCCTTTCGGTTATTTGTGACATCTATGGAGAATTTTTTCAGTTGTTTCTATGGAGACTATGATGCTGCCTTAGATTGCAACTTTTGTAGGGGGATTAGTAAGAGAGTGTGGCCTTTCACTGCAGCTCAGTGTTGAGCTCCAGAGCAGCATAGCAAGTGGAGGTCATTAACATCTGATAGCCATGTAGGGACCTTTGTATTATTCAGCAATTTGTATTCTTCACTGATATCAAAACCACAAAGAACAGTAGAGTATCACTAGGGGGATGATCAAATTAACATCCCACATACTTTAGTGTACTGTTTATCAGTGAATGGCAACCCACCCATGTTTATGAGGACACAATTATTTGGCTCTGTTCCTCCCTTACTCCTTTCAGTTTTATTTCACAAACCCAACGCCCCACCCAAACAAGGATTTGAGTTTGGCTATGAACTTGTGGGGGGCTCTGAGCTAAAGCTGTTCATGGTGATGTGTCCAGGGCCTCAGGAGAATGAGCTGGGGTGAGGGGCTCAGCCCCAGCAAACAGATCTAACCTCATTTTGAAAGAAACCTGAACGCAGCGCTGTAAAGCCCCATGTGTTCACTAGCAGTGGTGACGAGCTGCTCTTGACTGTGGAAAAGTATGAGCTAGGAAATGGTCAGAAGATACTTCACAATAGAAAAAAACCCCAACCTCTGGGGTACATGTAATGTTTGTTTCAGAAAGCGTTGCCTAGCCACTACCAAATAGACCATTTCACTCACAAAATCCGCAGGGTGGAATTTGTCTGTTAAATTTTAGCTGTGACACATCCTGTAAGGCACAAATGAGCAACACAATTATTCCGAAGCATTAAATGCTGAAGACCAGAGTCAAAACATCAGACCTATCTTCTCCTTCTTCTGCTTTTGTACATTTAAACTCTTGTTCTTCCTGCTTTCTCAGCAATGCAAGGACCTGTAACACTGCAGCACACTGTGGATGTGCTGTACAGAGAGGACAAGCTGAGATGGGAGGGTGACACGTCGCCAGGATGTCCCCCGTGAGCCAGCCATGCAGTCACTCCTCTCTCCTGTGGCGTAGCTTGAGGAGGCACAGGTGAAAATGTGAAAATTATATCCACCTTGTCCCATCACAGAAACAGCACCTGCTGCTGGTGGGCTACAGCGTTCATACCACAAGGATGGGGTTAAAGCATCGCTGCTGGCAGCAATCTCCATCAGCCCCCTGAGGCAGTGCCTGGCTTTGCTCTGTGTGACACAAACGACACATGCGGGAGAGCCCCATCTGTGCTGCGGCATCTTCGGCAGCCCCTCAGCTGGCAGAAGCAGCTCTACCACTGGGTTCGTGAAACCCCGAGTAGGTCATGCCTGTTGTTGCTGCTGTCTTTAATTTGTGGTTCAGGGCTTGACAAGAAATGCAGCCTTTTTCTGCTGCATGTTGGGAACAGGCTGTTGTGGTGAGTTTGACCTTAGCTGGACACCAGGTGCTCACCAAGCTGCTCTCTCACTCCCCCTCCTCAGCTGGACAGGAGAGAGAAAATATAATGAAAGGCTCGTGGGTTGAGATAAGGACAGGGAGAGATCACTGGGCAATTACCATCATGGGCAAAACAGACTCAACTTGGGGAAAATTAATTCAATTTATTATGAATCAGATCAGAGTAAGGTAATGAGAAATAAAACCAAATCTTAAAACCACTTTTCCCCCACCCCTCCCTTTTTCTTTGGCTCAACTTTAATCCTGATTCCTCTACCTCCTCCCTGCAAGTGGTGCAGGAGGATGGGGAATGGGGGTTGTGGTCAGTTCACTGCTCCTTCCTCCTCAGGGGGAGGACTCCTCACACTCTTCCTCTGCTCCAGCGTGGGGTCCCTCCCACAGCAGACAGTCCTCCATGAACTTCAACGTGAGTCCTTCCCAGGGGCTGCAGCTCTTCATGAACTGCTCCAGCGTGGGTCCCCCACGGGGTCACCAGTCCTGCCAGCAGCCTGCTCCAGCGTGGGCTCCTCTCTCCACGGGGCCACAGGTCCTGCCAGCAGCCTGCTCCAGCGTGGGCTCCCCACAGGGTCACAGCCTCCCTCGGGCATCCCCTGCTGCAGCGTGGGCTCCTCCCCGGGCTGCAGGTGGGTCTCTGCTCCCCCGTGGAGCTCCATGGGTGCCGGGCACAGCTGCCTCCCCATGGGCTGCCCCACGGCCTGCAGGGGAACCTCTGCTCTGGGCCTGGAGCACCTCCTGCCCCTCCTCCTGCACTGACCTTAGTGTCTGAAGAATTGTTCCTCTCACATGTTCTCACTCATTTCTCTGGCTTAAGTTGCACAACAGTTTTTTTCCCCCTTCTTAAAAATGTTATCCCAGAGGCTCTACCACCGTCACTGATGGTCTCAGCCTTGGCCAGCGGTGGGTCCATCTTGGAGCCGGTGGCATTGGCTCCATCGGACATGGGGGAATCTTCTAGCAGCTTCTCACAGGAGCCAGCCCTGTAGCCCCCTGCTGCCAAAACCTTGCCACACAAACCCAATACAGCTGTGAAGAGCAGATGTGTTTTGGGAGATATAATCTTAAGTGTTCATGGCAAACTAGCAGCAGGGCAGGTCCTAAGTCATGTGATGACGTGGTACAACTTCATTCAGCCTTGTGGGATTCATTGCAAATTGCTTAGACTTTGTTTGGTTTTTCTTTTTTAGTATTAGTGCATATCAGAGACTTGCTGAAATGTCAGGTGTGTCTTGCAAAGGCTGAAAATCATAAAACCAGAGATAAAAATTCTTTAAGACAAGTAAAATCCTGTATTTGCAATTGTAGCCATTACTTTGTAAAAAAGCCAACCAGCCAGTGGTCATTAAATAGCAGCTTGTATAACACTTCAGATGGATAGAAAGCCACTTTCTTCTAAATTGTTGAACTAGGTGTTGCTTAGATGTGGTATCAGAATATGCAACCTACTGTATGACTAGTGATACTGCAATGGGAGAGCAGTGGGGTTTGGGAAGCAGTGGAAGAGAAGGACCTGATACAGACCAAATGCTGCACTGACTATAAGCTGAGACCCTCAACAGCAGCCTGTAGGTCAAGGAGGTGCTGATAGGGGTTCCCTGTGTGCAGCCTGCCACCAATTGCAACCATCACCTCCGGGGAAAATGCATGCAGCCTGCTTCATGCTTGTAAGCATACTACATAACACTTGATTAACGAGGAGGAGGTGAGGAAGAGTGGTTGGAGTTGATATGCTCTGGAAAACACTACCCAGACTTCTTGATCTTATAAAGCATGATGTTGTCCAGTATTAAAAAAAAAAAATAAAATGTTGAAAAGCTTGTATCTGCAATGACCAAAGAAAGTTTTATGTCAATAGTGGCCTTTGCATTGGAATAACAAATACTTTCTTAGTAACATTAATTTTTGTAACAAGAAGCGTACTTGTACTCCTAGATCAGGATGATTTTGGTGACAGGCAGCTTAGCAGTCTTTTTGTTCTATTTGCAATGTAGTTTGGGGCAGCTGACCCATGGCCTATTTCTTGCTTCAATAAATCCTATCCCTGTGTTCCTCTCTTTTAAAGACAGATTAAAAAAAAAAAGGACAGGCAGTAATTTAATAAACAGGAACTGTAAAGCAGTGCTAACAGAAGGAATTATTTAAAAGGTGGCATTAGTGGCATCCTTGTGTCCAAAGTGGCAGAAGGGTTCAGTAAGGATTTCAGCTGCCAAAGGCCAGGATGGACTTGACTTCTTACAGCTTTTATACTCGCGGGCTAGTAGTTCTCAGATGTTTCTTACCTTCTCTTGACCATCCTTTGGGCTCCATGAGATTTTAGGGATATTTTCGAGATATTTTGTTTTTTCTACTGCTGGTAGAGAAGTTCTGGTTACAAACAGCATATTATGTTGGGTGCAAGGTACACAGATTAGCGTGGCAAGTGTGACAATGGCAGAGATCCTTCAGCAACTCTAAGGACAAATGCACTGACACTGCTCATGCAATGCTGACACATTTACATTTATGTTAGGATTTGCTTTATGGAGTAACACTAAAGGTTGGCAAAAGATAAAACGGGATATAAATAATTTCAATTTAAATTCCATCCACAGCTTCACACCATAAGGTCTTTCCCCCGAATCTCCAAATGATCCTAAACTCTGTAGTTTTGGGGAAGTTGGGAAATGTATTGGAACTTTGCAGCTGAAGATCATCCTGCTTAATGTCTACTATCTGATTGCACAAATAGTTCTACATCCAGCACTGGATCTCTTCTGCGATTTTGATCAAATTTTTGAGAAGCGATTTAAATATTTAATGACTGCTTATATAAAAATCAATGGCAACTGTATCAAATTGGGCCAAATGTACTTAAAAACCCTTAATATGGATGTGGATCTTACTCTGGGCTCTCGTTTGAAAATGTTGATCAGTAATAAAAGTGACTAATAATAGCTTTTTTTTGTGGATTCCAATAATGCCTGGGTACACAATCATCAAGTAAATGGATTTTTTCTTCCCATTATCTTCATCTGAAAGAGGACTGAGCTGTTAAACCAAGCTAAATAATAAAGAAACATATAACATTCCCCATGAAAGTGTTTGCAGCTGTGTTCTTTCACCACACGTACCATGAGGATTCCATTATAGTAAATTGGAGCTGTTAGTGTCACAATATTGCCATCATTACATGTTCAAAATATGAGTCAGATCCCCAGCACTCCTTGATGTTCTAATATCGTAAATGTGTGTGGTGTTTTACTTTCAGTTCTGATTTCTAAGCCTTTAGAGGGGAAACTGCCTGTCCCAATAGAGCGTGAAATTTTAAGGGTCACATCCAGCCTGGAGTAGTGATACAGCCATACTCCTCCTTCCTCTTGACCACTCGTGGGGACTCCATTTGCTTTCTCCTTCTAATGTTAGGAGGTTTTTCTCTGAGCTCCTCTGTCTCCCAGCCTCATCAACACTGCCTGCTGCCTTTCACTGCTTTCTCATCTTTCTTAGTCTTTTCTCCCCCTATCCTAACTGTGACTCACTTGATTTCCTCTGTGCATCTCTTCTGCTTGTGGTCCTGATTCGATGTGAGAGGTGGTGGTTACCCCTATACCCCCTCCTGGTGGTCTCCAGAGAATGGTAACCCCCTTTCTGGCATTAGCTGTTTTCATGATAAAGAGGAACGGTCGTCTTTCCAAGTGAGGAGCAACTATTGAATCGGTAGCCCTTCATAATGGTATATAGTGAGACATGTTAGAAAAATCACAGAAATATGCAACATCGAGGGCAGTGAACAAAGGCAATGATGCCTTTTGTATTAAAAGACTTGACAAATGCAACTTTGAGCAGAACAAAGATATTATATTTAGCAGATACTTTTAACATGTCTTCCTGACTGTCTCAAACTTCCCACGGCAACTGTTTTCTGTTGCTGCTTCTCCTGGTTGATAAGTAAATTAGTTCTTTTTATCCCTCTGAAGAAAGGGCAAGTATTTTTGTTTTCCTATTGAAGGAATTTCTGTGCCATTTTCTAATCTATATAAACTAGATACATTGCACATATCTATGGATGCCATATATAATATATAGAGAGATTAGAAATGTAAGCTAGATGTTAAAATCTACTTCTGAATGTTTCCTGCAATAATGTACCAGTGTATATAGATTTTTTTATAAATCAATCAATCAATGAATGAATCAATTAGGATCAGCTCTGGAACTATGCCATAACCATATCTGTATCCCAAATTTGCTCTGAACAAAGTGGGAAGATTTTCACCAATAGGACTGCAATGTGGATGTGATATAGCGCACAAAATATCTGAGGGTGACATGGCAATCACAGATAGCTCCGTGCAGAGTGCTAGAGAAAAAGGGACTGAAACCATGAGCTCATTAGTGCTTCCAAGAAGCCTCTGCTGACAGTTTCGTACACATACAATGGGAGCGGATGCACGAGATATTGGGATGGCTACTGAGATTAAATCAGAGTATTTGCAAACATTATTTTGTTTCCCATGAAAAAATTTCCATTCCTCCATTATTAGTATCTGAGAAGTTAATTTCTTGTTTACCCCTCTGACCACTCCCACAAATGGAGATACACGGGATTTGTCTCCCTTGACTTTGGTAATAATATTTAGCTTTTTATAAAGTACAATAAATTTTCAAAGACTTTACAAATATTATGGAACTAAGTTTCATTCATCTGTTGGTTCTTGCTCTCTTGTCAGTGAAATCTCATACCTATCTGATAGAGGTTCCCATAGCCACTTTATGAGTCTTTTATTGTTTTATTATGGCAGGGCTGTCTATGTGAATGTCTTGTCAGATTTAAGAAATAACTTTTAATTGCCTATTTGTTCTTGCAATATTTTTTTCTTTAATATTTCATTTTTTTTCTGTCTCAGAAATAGATTTGTTTGTGTCTGCTGTGAGCACCCATGCTGCTTTAAGAATGTAGTGAAGTGAACACTTATTTCTACGAACCATTAAACTGTCATGACGAGAATGTGGTTATAGGGTTGCATGGCATTTTCTGCTGGATCAAAGCAATCCCAGGGGCTCTGATTCATGATCCCCTCAGGTGCAAATAGGATGCTGATGTCGTTCCTACCTTCAGGTTGCAGCTGCTGGAAGAATGGCTGAACAGGACATACATATGAATGAAGTATATAAACTGCAGACTAGCCCCGCATACACTTTGCATTAACGCTCAGCTGTAAAGCGAGGGGCCCGCGCAGTAGATATCCACACTGTTTATGGCCATATCTGCTAAAGGGACTTTAACTCTTTCCAGCTCCTTGAAAGGAGGTTGTTGTAACGTGGGTGTCAGTCTCTTCTCCCAAGTAAACAGTAATAGGACGAGAGGAAACAGCCTCAAGTTTCACCAGGAGAGGTTTAGGTTGGACATCAAGAAAAATTTCTTCACCAAAAGGGTTGTCAAGCAGGGCAATAGTTGAGTCACCATCCCTGGAGGTGTTTAAAAGATGTGTAGACGTGGTGCATGGGGACATGGATTAGTGGTGGACTTGGCAGTGCTAGGTTTATGGTTGGACTTGATGATCTTAAGGGTCTTTTCCAACCTAGATGATTCCATGATTCTAACCTGTGGGAGAAGGATGGTACCTGTTGTCCCTTTTGCCACCCCATCTCTATCTTCCTGTGATCATGAGCAAGAGCCCTTACAGTTTTCATCTTGAGCTTTTTGTTAATCATCACAGTGCTCTGTTCAGTGTATCTGCATACGAAACACTTGCTACCTTTGCATCTCCTTAGGATCTAAGGTTTCTGATCCTAATAATGTCTTGTAAACTAAGCAGCTGATTCTTGCATTCAATATGCATAAATGACAGTAATAGGTGGGCCTGTGTATATATGAGCATGGTAGATGTGTTGCACTGGGACCCTTTCTGCTCTCTCTTGTCCTTTTTACACATACATTTCTCCACCGACTTCCCTGGATCTTCTCTAGGTTTCATCACTGCCAACAGCAAGCATACCATTGCAAATTGTATGGATTATTAATAGAAAACCAGCTAAGAACTAAAATAAAGCTCTATTTATGTTGCGCTGGGAGATAATTCTCAGCATTTCAGTGAAGTGTGACACACAATTAAAGCTCCAAGTTGTCAAGACCTTAAAGCAGTGGTGTTTTAAAGAGGTACTGAATATAGCAAGGGATCAAAGCTCTGTGTTAAATTACACCCATGCAAGTCTCTACTAACTTTAAATGAGGTCACCTGTACCAGATTTACACTGCCAGAACTAGAGCAGAATCTGACCTAATCTGGTGCACATCACATGTGTTGGCATAAAGACAATTTAAAAAGTGATTGGAAAGTAGCATGAAGTATTTTAAAAATAATTTTGAGATGCAAAGGTCAAAAGAAAACTCAAATGTCAGAAATATGTCTACAGTCCAGGAGTGCCCTATACAACAGTATGAAGCTTTACTTTCCTCTTAATATTTACAAAAGTTGTGTAACTTTCTATTTCTTTTTTCCACTTCAACTTACAAATATATTAGTTTTGGGAAATATTGTGCACCAACTAATGTGTGAAAATTGAGGTGTAAATTAAAGCTGTTTGGGAAGCTTTGGCAAAACGCTCATATTTTGTCCTTTTTTTTTTTTTTTTTTTTTTTTAACAGGTACAATTTTCACCATTGACTTAAAAACAAAGATACTCAAAATAGGTACCAGTAGTACTTTAGATAACTGTGTAGCTGCTGTTGAGGTAAATTTTCTCACCATTTTTTTGATGTGAGTTTTATATAGGAAAGGATGCAAATTCAGATTCAGCACACATTCATACAGACAGCTCAGGACAGGATGGATCAAGATTTAGTTGTCATCACCTTTGCTTTTACTTGTTTGAATCGAGCGTAAGAGAATGTGTTAACCCAAAGGAATTACAAGGGTAGTGAGAGTACAGAGCCAGTTTTGGCAGCCAGTTTTGGCATGCTTTTTTTTTTTTTTTTTTTTTTTTTTTTCTGTAGACTGATACAGTTACATTAAGGAATTTGCTTTTTTAACAGCGTTACTGAACATCCTGTTGTGTCTTTATCTACTTCTGAAGGATATAAAGCAGCTGTGCTTCATTTGCTTGAAGTTATTATGAACGTAGAATATAGTCTTGTTTTGTGAGTGGGAATACTGAATGTTCAACAAAATGTGATGCCTGTAATCTGTTGGGTTTTTGCTTGGTTTTTGCTTGTTTTTTTTTTTTTTTTTCAGTGTAAAACGATATTCCCATTTTCATTCTACCTCTAGACCTTGCTGCAGAAATTTAATACACAAGACCTGGTTGCTGTGTTCTCAAATGGGCCTCTGCTAAGATCGGCTAACTGACTGCACTTCCTTTGCACCTCAGCATTGTAAATGTTGAGCTTCTCTTTTAATAGAGCCTCCATGTCCTAAAAAAAGGGGGTTATAGTTTAAATAAACTCGAGTTTTTAGGCACACTTCCAATGTACCATGTGCCAGCTGTCAAACAACCGGCAGTGAGAGAAGACAGTTCTGTTCAGAGTGGGAGGCAGTTAATGGACGTCACTGGGAGGAACCCATGAAGTTAGTGCACTTTATATCTTATCCATGGCAAAAACCCCCCCAAGCGGTGGGTATATCTGTTTGGCTTGTAAATTAGTATGGATGTAGGTTGCTTAGGTGTGGCGGTACAGTGCTTGTCATGTACTAATTCACTCTGTCAAAAAGAGCTGAAACACAGCCAGGACCAGAGTGACCTCTCTCTAAGGTAACTCGGCACTGTTACTACTGCACTGCATAATCTGCAGTACCAAGTGCTACATGCAGTCCCCAGTGTTGCCAACTGTTTGTCAGTATTCTGACAACCCTCATGGTGCTCTTTCTTTCCTTATACCAAGGTGAACTTTCCCTTGCTGCAACTGTTGCCTCTTACCCTATCTCTTTACACCTCTGAGAAGAGTCTGACTCCATCGTTTTTTACACCCTCAACTACATTAAGCAGCTGTAGATCGTGAGGTTTCCTCCTTCCTTCCACCTTTTTTTCTTAAGACCAAGTAAACCCGGTTCCCTCAGGCTCTTCTCATATCCCATGTCATTCAACGTCCTGATTATCTCAGTGGCCTTCCCTGTATTACCTCCAGTATATCGACATCTGTGCTGGGGAGCCTGAACTGAACACATGAATCTAAGTGAAAGTCTAGAGCTAAACAAGACCCAATTTCCAATCCTAGCGGCTGAGATTCTTCTTTTCAAACTTCAGGACTGTGACCTACCACTAAGTGGGTCACTCCCCTTTTTTTACACCCAGTGGAGAGAAACAGGTTATTCCAGACTGCTATTTGCCTTTCTCTTTCAGCTCTCTACCTTAAGATGAGATGTTTTGTGTCCCCGAGGAACCATTTCTCTACACTTATTATGAAAGCAACACATTTGACTGTATCTACACTCTATTCCTCTAGAGTTAGGTGAGATAATTCTCAGTCTGAGTCTTTGTGAGCAAGAAATGGTAACTGTTTTAAGTTATAATATTACAGCTAATCATCACAATCTTGCTCCTGAGAAAAATGCATGAACAGTAGCTCATTCTTGACTGCATAAATATTGTCTTTGAGGTTTACTGATTTCTGTCACTTTGCAGGCATAAATAATGAAGGATTAAGATGGGCTTTCAGTGAACAGTTGCAAGGTTCATATCCTAAAAAAGTCATTTCTTTAAATTAAGGCACTCTCATTTAGTCAGGAATTCTGCAAATTTTATAGTAGCTATTCTTTGAACACTCAAGCACTGTCTTTCATGTCAGTGTTAGAGAGCTAAGCCATGGGATGGCAGAGGGCAGGTACTTGGATCTTGGGTGAGCCGGTGGGGTGGCTGGAGAAGGCGCATGGTAATTCTGACATCTCTGCTATAAGGCATCTTGAAGTCCACCATACATCATTACTGCTTGCATAAAACTGCAATACTAATCAAGCATTTTGGAATTAAATTGTAATTAATCTAAGCAGGCACCATGCACTGAATCATGAGACATATCCTGAATTCTTGGAAATGCTTATCTCAGCATTCCTACTGGCAACTGAGTATTTCCCTTCAATAAGATTCCGATTTAATCACATATATTGGTCCTGTAAACAGCAGCTTTTACCAGCCTTCACTGGTCAGGATATTTTCCCTCCCTTTCATGGGTTGTTCAAAACAGTCTTCCACCACAGGCTGTAGGATACTGGAAACGACTTGGTACCTTTTCCGAAAAAATATCTTATTCGTTCAGCCTGGCAAATATACAGGGAATAACAGTTTATTGTACCTGATACATATTTGTTGGACTGAGTGCAAGGATGAGATGGTGGAATATAATGGCCTATGATATACAGCAGGTCAGGCTAAATGATCTAATGGTCTCTTCTGAATGCATGAACTGCTGGGCTCTGTGCCAGAAGCCAGACAGGCTCCTGGTGTTCCCACAAGTCACTATATTCATCTACCCCTGCCCTCCTGAACTCTGTGGTGAAAGTCCCATTTGCATCATTTAGAGCAGGATATTGATGTGGGTAGTTAATGCTAAAACAAAAAGTACAACGAACGTTTTGGGGAACCTCTGAAGTGCTGGATAATGGAGACACAACTAAGGCTAAAGAGATCCCAAATCCTGTTAAACTAGCAAGCTCACTCTAAAGGACTTCGGCTCCATGGGATGGGTGCCCTTGGTTTTTACTTCTCAGCTGCCAATTCCTGGCAGCTCTCTGGCAAGGGACTGCCAGCTACGTCTTGTACTCTGCGGTGCACTGCTGAGCAGGGCCCCATAGCACTGCTCAGAGGGGCCGCTCCTGACGTTGCTGTTTGGCACTGAATAGTATTTGCGTCACAAGTTGCAGTTTCAAATTGTAACTCAGCTGATCCCTGAATCCCTGGCAGTATGGTTGTCCTCTTCTGCCTCCCTGCTCTTGCACCAGCGCTGCTGCTCATCTGGTTCCACAGTCAGATGAGTTATATTCAGAAAAGTATTCACTTTTGCTCCAACAATATAGGTCCTGTGTCAGCTCGCCCCAGGATTAGATCTGTGCCAAGGCTGGCATAAGGAAAACAGCAGAAATATGACTGTGACTGAGAAATAGGAACAGGATTGCCCCTCTTTAAAAAAAAAAGCAGTTGATTGGGCTAATTGTGACGTGAAAAGCTATTTTCAGGGAGGCAAGCTAGTGGTGAAATTCTGCGCAGAAAGACTCATGGTAAAAGCAGTGCCCCAGGCTGCATTCAACTTACTTGTGTCACCTAGTTTCCTAGCTTCTAATGAGCTTTTTCAGAGTTGGACTTGACTTTTATTCATTAATGCATAGGGAAGGAGGTAGACTCTTCTACTGACTTGAGTATTTTTCTCCACTGGAAGCCGTGGTGCGAATGGTGCCAGTCCAGACATCTCTTAGATGTACCCTGAATACAAAATTTCAGCTTTGTGTGTTTGACTTCAGACTACTGTGGTGCAATCTCCCTTCTCTTCTGGAGATGATTCTGTGACAAACTAGGAGCTTTTTATCAGGCATGTCTCCTTAGAAAGCTGTTATAAAACACGGGTGGTTTCCAAACACGTGTACTATCCAGGAAACTGGTGGGAAGAAGAGGACAAGGTTTTTTCTGCCCTTTTGATGAGATAGAACCAGACAATAGTTTAGGTTGGAAAAGACCTTTGAGGGGCTCTGGTCCAATCCTTTTCTCAAAGCAGGGCCAATTTAGAGGTTGCTCAGGACCTTATTAGCTGGAGATTTTGCAGCCTCTCTGGTTCCCTTTTTGAATATCTGACTACCATCATGGTGATTTTTTCCCCCCTTACATTGAGTAGGTCTTTCCCATGGTGCCTGTTGTGCTTTCACTGTGCACATCTGAGAACAGTCTTGATCCATCTTTATACCCTCCAATTAAGTTGCTGAAGGCAGCACTGAGAGCTCCATTTAGCCTTTTCTTTTTAAGGCTGAATAGACCCGATCCTTTCAGTCTGTCCTTATAGGGAAACTTGCTTGAGAGATCTTCAGGAAATAGTAAGCCAGACTTCAGACTGTCCAGTGTGCTTCAAGGAAAACCTTCAGTTTTACTGAAGATTTCTGATTCACTCAGTACCTCTGTTTTCCTGGAATTAACATCAACAGCACCGATTTACAATTTAAAAAAAAAAAAAAATTTTTGTAATTTAAATTTTAAAATAAAACGCCCTGCCCTATCTTTTAGTTGTGTAGGGTTTTTTGGTTGTTGTTGTTGTTTGTTTGTTTTTTTCCTGGCAAATATTTTAAAAGAAACACTGTGTTATTCTGCACAGCACTATACTAGGAAGATGAGCATTTCTCCTGTTTATGCTGTTCAGAAGATTTTGATCAGGAAAGAGATTACTTTAAGGTTCTGTTATTTTTTAATTTTCCAACAGAAGTCTTGAGACATTGATAATCTGAGGAGATGAGACTGCTCAGGCATGTTGGGTCTTTGCCAGCTCTTTCTTGTGCAGCTGCTGTCAGGGCTGGGCTTTGCTCTGACTCAAGTCACAGTAAAAGTTTAAGTTTTGCTGTTTTCTAGCTTGACAAATGTTAAAAGGCTCGACCTCATGTGACACAGCAGAAATATCTGGATCGCTACTATGATTCACTTTCAGATATTGCCTTTTTTTCCTCCTGAAAACATTTGATAAGCTGTTCTCTCCAGATATGGTCACACTGGCTTGATGCCTCTGGCTAAGAGTTTAAGATTTTAACCTGCTTCCAGGGCTTGTACACACAAACATTTATTCTCGGTTCTCTGTTTTTTCTCCCCAGTTGTCTATTGTTTACTGGATCTTATTTTCCTTGGGAGCCATATATACTGCTGCAGCAGGGTGATGGATCAACACCTCATCCACGGCTTAACTGATATTTTTTGCCAATACTTCTCCCTATTGCTCAGAATAAATATTGTAGATGCTAGTTCTGTTTCAGCTGGGCACAAGGTAACTGCAAAAACAGTCACTGTATATGATGCCTTGGGTTTTTTAGCCTTTTATATTGAAGGATATATTTATCTGTATGTAGAGAAAGGTAGCATTTTGCTTAAATAAATGAATAATCGTCTATTCTATACCACTCACGATGGTCTTCTGAGACAGAGAAAAAGGTCTGCTATACTGAATAAAAAATGGTAGTGCGGAGCAATGCATTGGTAGAACTAACATATATCAATCTTGTATTTTCCTAAACTGAAACATGTGTTTCCCACAGCACCTAAGGGACTTAAAAGCACAAGACACATTGAATGTCTCACACAGTCCATTTAATCAAGTTAATTCCAGACCTAACTCAATGACTAAAGGCAATAGAGAGAGGTCTCTCATGTGTTAAAAGGACTTGAAAAAATTGGAGTGGCTCCAGCGCTGTGTAGAACTGCAGCTTTTGTTTTTTAATCTTTTTGCTTGCTGCAGAAGTTAGCTTTGCAGGTATTTTTAGGCACAAACTGAGGCTAAATGTGGACTTGTGTGATAGAGTGCTGTAATGAATTAAGGTACATTTCAGATACACAGTTGAGGCTGTCTGCTGTTGAGGCAGTCACTCATTTCTGGCCATACGTGTTGGCTTTGGCATTTGTTGGTCCCTTGCTGGGGTAATTCGACTTGCTGAGCTACAAGAAAAGTAACTCCCCCCACCAAAGTGTGTAATATTCTGCCAAATTAATGAGTTGAATTACCTCAGAAAAATGCCTGACAAGCATGAAAGCTGGTGCAAGGAAAGAAGCTGGAAGGGGTGTCTGGTGTGCGGGCAAAGAAGCATATGGAAAGACGGGGTGGAGGAGCGGATCTACTCCTTTGGATAGCAGTAAGCTGCTAGGTTGGCTTGCACTCAAACTTTGGCCAAGTAGGACTTGCCTCTCATTTTCTGTTTTGCCATGTTTCTGCCTTGAATGGGCCAAAAAAATTGAGACGTGCATGAAATTTGCAGTTTCATGTCGGCACGAATGACTGAGTTTTATTAGGTTTTTTGTATATAACTTTATTTTCTTACAAAATCTCTGGACACCTTCACCCTTTCCTTGCAACCAGACCTACAGGCAAGACTTGATGTGCATTAGTGACATTACATACAGTCTTTCTATAGCAAACATTAGTATTAATATTTCAATAGCAATCCATCATAAGTCTCCAGCAAATAAAGCACAAATGATCTCATTCTGATCTCGCTTACCCTGGGATAAAGCAGGAGTAATTTCAGTGGATACAAGCATTACACCAGTGTAAAATTGCTGGAGTTAGATAAAAACAGAATGGCAGAGAGTAATTATAATAAAAAAGCACCAGATTGTCCTTTGAAGTTTAGACTATTAAAACGGTCTATTGTTGACATGAAAATTTAGATAATGAGCGTGCAGTCTTGGTGGCTCCCCCTGCCCCCGTCATTGTGACACATAGTTGAGAGGATCTTGCTCAGTCTGTGCACTGGATTAGAAATCAGCTGTCATTAAGGAGTGTTTCGCAGTGTAAAAGGTTGCTGGGTGCGATGGTGCACGCGAGAGGCAGCTGTGGGGATTAAGCTGGCTGGTAACAAGCATTTGTATTTACGAGTCTGGTCAACTTCAGATCAGCCTTCTAAACATTTCCATGGAAACGAGGGAAGTTTTGGTTCACTGTAAGTGGTTTAATTTACTTTCTAACTGTATTAAAAATAGAATACTAAAGAGATACAAAACTAACTCTGAAACGTACTTTTGATAGTATGATTTTAATCAGTCGTGCCATTCAGTGATTGATTTTCCATACCTCCTGCCTGCAGTTACGGGTTAAGCTTTCATTGAGTGGTTGCTCCTTGAATCTGCAACGTCATGAACAAAATAAGTCAGGAAAAGAACTGTGGATTAGTTGAGGGTCTGAAATCTAGAGAGATTGGAATGTGCTTCCATCCTGGAAAATTCTTATGTATCTACTATTATACTGAAATGTCACATGTAGATTTTGATATGGCAGAATAGTCAGTTGTCCAGTCAAAGAGATAAAAGACATATTGGTGTAGTCATAGAGAAAAGTACTAAAGCTCTTTTCTGTTTGCATTGGCATCTTTAAAGTGACATTGTAGAAGACTAGTTTTAAGTAGATTTTTTCCTGGATTTCTAGAAGTTCAGATTTCCATACAAGGAGAGCGGAAACATCCTAAATGGGTTGTACAGGAGCAAAGTGAGGGGAACTGTAAGCTGACTCACATTGGTGAGGTTCTTGCTCTCAGTGCCTGTCTGTCTCAGGATGTATGCGACCAAAGGCGAATTGTTCATATGACTCAGGAGGTGTTTTCCAGTAGAAGTGGTTCTTACTCCTGTAATGCTGATAATTGGTAAATGTATGAACTGCTCGAACAAAAACAGCTTTAATTATGCATGAATGTCGATCAGTCTGGAAATCAATTTGGCTGACTCACACTCAAAATTTAGCGTTTTCCTCTGAATTTCAATAACTCTGAGTTTTTATCTTAAGTTATATTCTAAGAGCAGTCTGAGGCAGCAGGGAAATTGGCCTTGATGTTTATCTGCACATTGGAAATGAGTATAGCCTCGCATCAATAACATCAGGGAGGAGATTTTCCTTCCCCCCGTGGTATCAAGCTGACAGTGCTGTCCGTATTAATGCTCAAAGTCCTCACAGTGCACTTGTGCAGCTGTAAAGTGGGAAGGTCACCATCTTATATGTGGGAAACTGTGAGGAAGAAATACTTCATGGTTTGTTCAATGTCACAGAGGCTTTAGAAGTTGAGGGAATTAAGTTTGTGTTACCTGAAAGCTTGATCTCAGTCTTAACTTTTCCCACTTTTCCCATTGCTCATCATTTTCACTCATGACAGATGAGCTCTGTCTATCTGGCCTGCCTCGAGAAGCAGTGAAGTGTCATCTACTAAACTCCGGGGCATTCTGATAATAAACCATAACTAAGAGTTTCTCTTTCTATAGAAAATAGAGTCAGCCTTAGTTATTAAAACATGTTGTAACAGGTGGCTGGGTGTCCGGCTGGGTTCCATGCCTCCCAGTTCAGGAATGCGTGCAGCTGACTGCAGGCAGCTGTATGTGCACTCGGTGAACTCGGGCTGACACGCCTGTAGCTCTGCAAGTGGCTTTAATCAGCAGCAGCAGGCAGAGAAACACAATGTGACCGAAATATTCTCCTAGGTAACTATAGTATTTGGAAGAGAATTGTGTGCATACATTGGCAGCGTGGTGGTGTTATTTTAAGGAAAACAACCTGAACAAGCTGGACTCTCACCCTGCTGATGTATGCTTGAAAGCAAGCTTGGAGTATAGTGCTTTAAAATGTTTTGAGTTTTTGTGTAAACTCTACTCCAGCTGTTAGAGTCAGACAAAATAGAAGAAGGACGTTAAGATTTGTGCCAAATAAAAAGGTACGATGCCTGTCCTTGCAAGTGCAAAGGAAAGGTTTGCAAACAGGAATGCAATGCAGAAAAAAGCTCAGAAACCAGAAATCTGTAGTGTGCAGTAACGCTGTGGGTATTCTCGGATGGGACCTTTCCTGTGTTTAAAATACACAAGCTTACAGGGTGAGACCCCTATTTTTTGAATGACACCCCCTGCTCCTCTTCTCACCACAAAATATAAATTTTCCTTTTTAACACATGTTGTTATAGTGACTTGTTTCTTTGTTAAAGCTTCTTTATGTACTTACAGACGGAAGTCCTAAGCCTTCCCTGATAAGTGTGTGTGTTTGGCCTGGGGAAAATGATTTTCTGTCTGCTGCAGTCCTTTGAGTAGTGCTAGTGAGGTAGATAGTCAAACTGTAAGCTTTCATTATTAAATTGTAGCCGGAGCAAAGCAAGCTGAGAAAATACTCTGAGTGGAACAACAGAGCACTAAAAAATTATAATGGTCCTCAAATGGTTTGGAAATGGAGAGAGCAACTGGAGAAAGCTTAAAACGTGGGGGTTTTTTTCGGTGTCAACAACAGGTGTGAGCAAAATGCCAGTCAGTCAGAAGGTAGCTTTGTTCTTGACAATGGCTTTTGGAGGCTCTTGTGGTTTTAATAATATCCAGATATCTCAGCCAGAGGCTGGTTATGAAACTAAATCAGAAGTATATTAAACTCCAAGGAAAATTATACTGTCACAGAAGTTGCTGCAAAGAGCGTTTTCTTCCTCTTAGCGCAGGCCATACGGTGACAACAGCAGCGTTAGAGCTGAGGGCTTTTCCATATGGGCAACGGGCAAGTTTGCAGTCCATTCAGTGAAGAGATGGAGCTTATATTAACTTTAAATTGAACACAGGTGAATACACAAATGTGTTGGAATGATAAAAAAAAGAGCCAAGACTTCAATGGAGGTGCACAAAGAGCAGTTGGGTACTGGGTTATGACCTCCTTCCAGCATGACCCCCTAAGTAGCTGTAGTCTTCAAAGATCTTTGAGGGGTCCAGTGACACCATGAGAAGTTGGACAAGGAGACCTGGGTGAGCTTCTTCGCTTGTCCTCTCACAGCTCTGGGCAGCACACCATGGGGCAGCATCCACCAGCTCCTTGGAGACATTCAAGGAACAGGAGGTGCCTTGTCCAGCGTCTGCACTCTGGTCTCCCCCTAGGCCATTTTTGAGATTGTAGACTGACCTCTTCTGGTGTGTTTTTTTTTTTTTTTCTTTTTTCCCCTAGTTGTTTCCTGTAGTATTAATTACTTAATTACTCTTTCTCCTCGTGATTTCTCTTCTATTTAGCCTTCCTAGAAGGGCTTGGAGGTTTTTCTCTGTGAGAACAATATCTGTCAGATTTGCTAGGCATTTGTAACCAAGCAAACTGCTGGTTTGTCCTCATTGTTGATCAGATCACTAGATTATCCACAAATAGAAGACTGAAACATCTCTCTCTTATAATAAATTGGTGTCTGGGATTTTGTCTACTACTGGAATTAATTTCTGATGGCAATTATTGTTCCACTTGAAAATAATTAGCTTTATCTTTTACTTAGAAAATATAAATTAGGCCGTTCTCTTTGACTAGATATTCTCAGGAGCACAGGGAAGCTAAACTCACTGGTACTGAGATTTCCTATTTATTAGCTTAAAAATGCTTTTGTAATCTGTCTAGGAATGTCTGGGGAAAAATAACAACTTATGCTTATGGAAAACCATATATGTCATTTTCTAACAAAATGCATCATTTAATTGAAACTGATCTTAACCATGGGATCCCAGTGCTTTAATTCATTTTTTTTTTTTTTTTTTTTTTTTACATTTAAAAAGGCTTTATGTTGTAGTTCCCTTGTCATCAAGTGAAAACACATCTCTTCTAATCCCTTGCTTCCAGTATCAAACATACTCAATTGTACAGGTCCCTGAATAGGTACAAAGTAAGCTGTTACAAAAGCTGAAAGTCATGTTCAGGTACTTCAAAGTCTTCTTTCAAATTTGTTTAAACATTCTGAGAGCTTCTTTAATACAAAAGTAACCTCTGGCAAAATTTATTAACCTTTGATTTATATTCCTCATTTGATTTGCATTCCTCTTCCAAGTTATCAGTTTCTAATTTAGTTTTTCAATTTGAACCTCTGAAATAGAGATACGGGCCCAGAGTCTCAGCTGATGCAAACCGTCTTGTGTTCATTCCCAGCATCTGAGAATCTGGCTTCTTACATCTTCTGTAGATTTTCCCAAATGAGATGTTATTGTTTTCATTCTAGAACTTTATTTTCAGTTGTATTAGTAACATCTGGTATTAACTTCATCTTGCTGTGACAGGCAATTGCTAGTTCTGAATGCAGCTGTTAACAAGCACAATATTGTTCACTTCAGTTGAGCTACGTTTGCTTTTAGCATTGCAAACTGTCAGTGGAAGGTCCAGAAAATGATTTAGATTTAATATTAATGAGGTGATGCGCTGTCTTGCTTCACAGCTGTGGTCTTTTCAGCCAGTATTAGGAAGCTCCTACCTTTGCCACTTGTGTGTGCAGATCCTATAAAGCAAAACAGCCCATCCTTCTTTCCTCTGAAAAAAAAAGTGGACTAACGCCAAGGGACAGTGAACTAATACGAATCTGACAAATATGGAAAATCTTTTCACTGGAGGTCTGTCTGTATTAACCATTATTCCTAATGGTCTCTGCTGGCGGGAATGGATCAATGTCCCTTTAAAAGGCATGACTATACTCCAAAAAATTGTTTTAGGAAAAAAAATCAGCCAAGCAACGCTTCTTCATAGTTCCAATTTTTGTTCGTTGAGTCATATCTGCCAATTGTAATGCCAGTATCTTTTTGTCTTAGAGGTCCTGCTGAGCTGGAAGCACTTTGAGAGTGGGAACTGAGTTCTGTCTTTTCCATGTGTTGTTAGTGGAATATTTTACTAAGTGTCAGGTGTGAGGCCAAGCATCGCATCTGGAAATAGACTTTGATGGCATCACTGACCTTGTTTCTCTAAGAGCTTTTCTACCTGGTCAGAGTTATTATGGAAGGGACTTATACTGAATTTCAGGGATGACTTTAAAACCAGTGGTACAGAGTTGTGAAAAGCCAAATGGAGGACAAAGATGAAGGAGCTGAAGAAAAGTATGAAGTGATCCTACACCAGGCACTGACTGCTATCCATGAAATTTTGCAGAAGCTTGCTGGGTGAGGCTGAGATGGAGTGAAAATTGAAATAAAATGAGCAAGGAGAAAGCCCAAAGAGTTAGAGAAGATGATCATGTTCTAGGAGACAAATGAAAACTCAGATAGGGAACATGTAGCTAATTTTGTAATACGATGTCCAATATAGCACTTGAGGTTTCTTAAGCCGAAACTTCATAGAAAAGTGATGTTGTAGCGAAGCTGAAAGCTACAGAACAAGAGCAGATGCTGTGGGTGAAGCACCACCACTGGAGCTGCAATGTTTAACAAGGATAAAGTTTCTGTGACATGAAGTTCTGTGACATGTTCTGTGGTGGGCTTATCCTTAGCAATAACCCCGCAGCAACTGAACCACGGTGACTTTTGCCACTATGAAGGGAGAGAAGGATGGGGCCCATACAGTTGCTCTGCAAGTTTGAACTGGAGGTTTTCAGCCTAAAACTTATTTTCCCTTTTGCAATTAGAAGAAGGAAGATGAGTGTCTCCTTCAAGCTGGAGGCCTGGTTTTGTTCAACAGTCAGTTTAAATTAGCCTCATTATAAGTGGGAGCTTGATGGCATTTTTAGTGCAGAGATTTGTCTGTTTAGTTAAGATGGCTTCTTCTGTTCAACTGCTGCTAATTAGCATCCATCATTAACTGGTCCAGAGCTTGCAGCTCTATTCATTTAAATGATTGTTAATGGGAACTACACCCATTGAGACATTGGGTTAAATGTCAGTTTAATGAGGGTGTGTTGGTTATTTCACTGTAACTGAAGCTCTGATCATCTGTTGAGAAAGGTAGAGGTTTCTCTCCTTTCTCACTAAATAATTTGCTCAAACTGTGATCCTGCGTTATATTCAATTAAGAGAAAGCCTATCAACACTAGTGGAATCCATTAAGAAAGTGGGACTAATAGAGAAATAGAAGAATAATCTCACAAGTTAAGTTAGGTAAGAGCACAAATATTTAGCTATTAAAGCCAATCGTTGCTTTTATTACAAATTTTCAAAAAGCTGGTTTCTTCTAAACATTTCCACAGCTCTAGAAAATTAAATCTTTACCGACTGAGGCAATGCAGCACAGAGGAGAAGCACCACAACTGTGACCACCTCTGGTTTCGAATGATACCTTGCAGATTGAACCAGGGAGCTCCAGAGTTGAAAGCAAGAGTTGCTATTGTATGAGCAGAAGACATTGCCAGGTTGCTTTGCCTGACTTTGTAGTGCAGAAGCAGCAAATTATGCAAGCTCTCAACCCTCCCCTCTCTGACGATAAGCCTTCCCTTGGCGGTGCGCTCCCCTGGAGAGGAAGGGCAGCGCTGCTGGCAGGCTGCTTTGGCTGCAGTGTTTCTGTAACAAACCCTAACAAGTGACAGTGGGCACATGGCAAATGTCCGGTAGCATTTATTGAGACATAGGACCACAGTCCCAATAGCTCTTCTCCATCTGTACACTTCCTAGGAGTTATATAAGTAGGAAATTGTAAGTGTATGAAGCCAAAAATATGAAAGAATACAGAACAGATGAAGTGAGAGATTTTGTCTTAAAATAAAACTTTCTCTTCTGATTCTGATTTAGACTTTTCTTCAGTCCAACTGGCATTCCTTACCTGCCTTCTACAAAGTCTGCAGTGGCTCTTATCAAGCCAAGTCTCTGTATACGCCTCTGCGCACACTGACCTTCAGCTCCTCTGGATGCCGTTGACCATACCCTTTTCCCAGGATGTTCTGCCTCTTTAGTGACTCTAACGTCTTTTGAATCACATTTTGTGATCTTGTCACATTTTATCACATTTTCAATCACATTTCTCACATTTTGTCACCTGCTGACCCTCCTACAGCTTTCTGTGAGAATGCCATGAAGACCTGCCCTTGATCTTCCTTTACTCCTTTTCCCCGTGTTTTTTGGTACTGTTATCCACAAATACAAATTTATCTTACCATGTCTATGTTGATGGGTCACAGACTTGCCTACCTACTCCAGGTCAATTTTGTTCTGTCCAAACAGTGGCCGAGGATTGCTTTTCTAATAGGTCTGACTGATGTTTAGCTATCAAGTCAAGCCACCACCAACACATGGCTATCGTTAATATTTTCCATTGCTGTCTCCTTTGGTCTCTTTTTGAGGGCAAAGTCATGAAAGTGAGCTTTTCTGTATCCAGTTTGGTTGGATCTTGCAAATCCTTCTGCATACTTTCTTTTAAGGATGTGGTCTTTTCATAACTGTAACATAGCTAAAAGCCTTATCCAGGCTTTTATCACCTGGCATTCTTGCAACCTGCAAGATTCTTTTCTCCAGCTTTCTTCCATTTAAATTAATTCAAAATTCACATACAGAGTCATTTTCCTACCCCAGTACCTTGACAATATCACCTCCTTCCCGCCTTCTTCTATTAGTTCCTCTGTTTCTGTTTATACAACATAATCTTGTTTTCATTTTGAACAACCTTCTTGTCTCATCCCCACATGGCTTGTCATGTCCTGTTTGTTTTTTAAATGTCAGCTTCCATCTTTGATGGGCTGATGACACCAGCTCCCTTCCTCTTGTTTTTACAACTTCAAATCATCACCTTCCCTATGCTTACCCTCACGTTTGGAAGGAGCTCCCTGAAACAGCAACAAAGCAACTTTCAAGTCATTTTAGAAGTCTTTTTTTTTTTTTTTCCTGTGATACCCTACAGAAACCTTGACAAGTTGATAGTGTGCCAAAGCAGATCCTTTTCATGCTGACTGATATTTCTTGTATTCCCTAGCTCTCTAGGAGCCTCAGATGTTTTCTGTTTCAAACAGGGATCTTCTTTTTGAGTCACCTCTCTCAACAGGGCCCTGGTCCATGATCTGTGGGACCCTGAAATAAGCTTTGCTTCACTCTAGGCACAGATAAGGAACTGTCTTAAGACCTGTCTTTCTCATTTCCTCCTCCACCCCAACCCACACTACAGTTCTGTTCATCTCAGCTTCATAATATTGGTGGTATAACCAAGAAGAGGCCACATCTCCTAGAAACTAACAATTTGGGCATCACCTAGCAGTAAACAATATCATTTGTTTGATTACTGTTTGCCTTGGTTTCTGTTGGACCTGAGCCAGGTAGAAGTAAAAAGTGGTTTTGTACTGCAGCAAAGAAGTCTTTGTGGCTTAACTGGTTACAAAAAATGAATTATGAGGTACTCGTTCCTGCAGAGGTGGTTTTCATAAGTACCTTCATCTGTTTGCCCTCCAGATGTGGGAGAATGGGACCTGAGCGCTGGGGACATTCTGTGCAGCTTGAAAAAAAAGATTCTTTTCAGAAGGTCTGTAGTTGTGCCCAGCAAGCAGAAGAGCACAAGCATGAGGCAGATAGATGGCATTCACCTTGAAAGGTTTATTGTAGGACCAGAGTCCCTTTATATTCTTCATAGAATAGAATAGAGGAATATAATCAATATAAAACCCTTGCATTTTGTCTTAGGTACAATTCAAATAATGTTTTCCCTTAGGTAGCACTAGCCAGTGATGAATCTGTCCATGGGAAACTTGTAGCAGACCCGCATTTCATGGCAGATGAGCTCAGCTTCATGGTGTACTCAGAGCATTCGTCCAACCACATGCTGGTGGCTGCTGTAACTGGGGGTGTCTTGTAAAGGTGCTGATAATAGAAGGTCTGAGGCTGAATGTCAGTATGTCATATTTCTAAATAAAACAGACATTCAGAGGGAGCTGGTTTTATAGAGGGTGTGAAAGAAGATGAGAGGCCTTGATTAGGTTTTTTGAGAAAGGAATTAGAGGGAAAAAAATCTCTGAAATTGATACAGGAATACAACACATGAATTCTGACTGAAGTCAGTGGGGAAGAGTCTAAATTTTGAAATTAAAGGCAAATGCTAGTAAAACTGAATTATAAGTCCTCTTGCTTTTTTAAAGTTAAATCATCTCTTTTTTTTTTTTTTTTTTTTTAATCTCCAGAGTGACAAAGCCATTTGGGTTTTATTGACCAGTGTGTCTTGATCTGCCTGATGACATTTCCAAGATTAATGTGTCTGTTTCTTGACAATGCATATGCTTCATGATGCATCACAATTAACCACTGCTACTTGGTATGACAAGGAGGGACTCTTTTTATCTGCAACTGCATGACTTCTATCTCCATTTCAAATGGCAAGTAAACAGACAGGTTCCCTATCCACTTCTCTCATCTACCTTTTTGAAGTGAAAAAAAATTGAAATTCATGCTTAGGTTCCCAGTAAGGTGCAGCATATTTTCAAGAGCAAATTGGACTGGAAATATAAACAATGGAAAAACACTAACCAAACCCCACAATGTATAAGATGAAAAACACACAAGCATCTCCCATTATTACAGATACTTGACTTTAAGGCTTTTATTTATTTGTGTTGGTAGAAATGTCAAATTAATATTTATAAGCTCTCCTTAGTGCATTTGCTAGGGTTTTTTCTTTGTTTTCAGTATAAATTGTCAGGTTAATGCTGTTGTTTGGGATTGTCAAAGTATGTTTTTTCAACTCAATGGGATTTTCACATTTTGACCCAGTTCTGCAGGGATGTGCCATTGTGCTTAACTTAAAACTGAGTGATCCATTTGTCTTTAGCATGACTCTTCATGTGCATGAAGTTAAACTTGTGTGCATTTGCCTGAAGCTACAGAGTTTTTGTCATAATAACTTTACAAACATCTCAGGAGCAGGCTCAGTTAGAAATTTATTACTGTTTTAATTAAACTCAGTAGCTGAACATAAAACATGAATACAGATTCACATTTACCTAACCATTGTTTAAATAAGTTTGGCACAATTCCTTTATTTTTTGGATATCATATGATGTAAGATGAATTTTGATTTTATCGGTTTTTGGTTCCTCTGATGGGATTGCCAGCAGAAGCAGTGACCAGAAAGAGAAGTGTCTTTGGCATATATGTCTATTTTCTCATAGTGTTTTGGATGCAGATTCCTCCACTCATGTTATGGAGATCTCCAATAGCTAAGAGGTGATGATGACTAGATATCCCTGTTATTAAACTGGAATAGACATGATTCTTTAGAGTGATCTAAAAATGAAATACACTTGCATGTATGTTGCGAGAGAATCCAAATTTGCAATCCATTTAGTTCTCTATTGTAAATGTAAATGTAAAGACAGAATTTAAGAAATGCTTTGAGCTTCACTTTGTTATTTCATTTTCTTGCTTTCTTCTTTGTTTCCTCCCATATATTCCCTACTCCCCTTGATAATTTTATTTGCTTCTGGTCTTTATAAGGTCCCTTGCTGACAGCTAATTTTCCCTTCTCCCGGGAGCATTTTAGCTGAACCTTGGTATTCTGAATGTGGGTAATGTATCTGAATAATATAATCTATGTCACAATAAAAACAAAATAAATGTCACAACTAGTATATTTTTAATAGGCAGGGACATGGCATCTTTGTAGAAGGTACAATGAAGACTTCTGCTCCATGCACATTTATAATACGAAAAGTTGACAGGATGTGAGAATTCCTAAAGAATGGGATGACAAACAACACAAAGGTTTTTATAAAGCCTTTTACATAAATCAGTTGGTGAAGCCTATTTTAATACTGTTCAGGACTGGCCATTTTATTGAAAAAAAGAGATATCAGAGCTCAAGGAGTATGATAGAGCTGAATGAGGTTAATCATTCTCATATGAAAAGGAATTGAATGAATTGAGATTTTTCATTTAGGGAAGACAAATAAGAGTGAAAAGGATAAAAGGATCCAAAATTGCAAGAAAGAAGATGAATTATTTTTTCATTTTGGCATGAAAAAGGCTACTTTACATAATTAAGAACTGAAAATTGTGAAACTATGGATTTATATAATATATTATAATGGAAAGTGGCCACAGTAGGAAATCCAAGCCAGAAAAAGTAAACAAAAAGAAGAGATCGCCTATTTTATGTGTGCATCAATACATATCCAGAGTTATTATTGAGGGAAAGGATCTGAAACTTCATGCCTCACGCTTGAGCCTGCCTGACAAGGATGGGTACAGAC